>NW_025748782.1:0-30888 GCF_021184085.1 Oncorhynchus gorbuscha
CATTTAGGGCTTTGGGCTAGGCTACATGAGGTGTGCGACTATGATTTGAAAAAGTCGCCAAAAAAAGGCACACGCTGTTTCTTACCTTTCTGCACACAAGCTGGGCATCATTCACAAGTGATAACACATCATTCACAAGTGATAACGCATCATTCAAAGTGATAACGCATCATTCACAAGTGATAACGCATCATTCAAAGTGATAACTCATCATTCACAAGCGATAACGCACCATTCACAAGTGATAACGCATCATTCACAAGTGATAACGCATCATTCACAAGTGATAACGCATCATTCACAAGTGATAACGCATCATTCACAAGTGATAACGCATCATTCACAAGTGATAACGCATCATTCACAAGTGATAACTCATCATTCACAAGCGATAACGCATCATTCACAAGTGATAACGCATCATTCACAAGTGATAACGCATCATTCACAAGTGATAACGCATCATTCACAAGTGATAACGCATCATTCACAAGTGATAACGCATCATTCACAAGTGATAACGCATCATTCACAAGTGATAACGCATCATTCACAAGTGATAACGCATCATTCACAAGTGATAAGGCATCATTCACAAGTGATAACACATCATTCACAAGTGATAACACATCATTCACAAGTGATAACGCATCATTCACAAGTGATAAGGCATCATTCACAAGTGATAACGAATCATTCACAAGTGATAACGCATCATTCACAAGTGATAACGCATCATTCACAAGTGATAACGCATCATTCACAAGTGATAACGATAACGCATCATTCACAAGCGATAACGCATCATTCACAAGTGATAACACAGCATTCACAAGTGATAACACATCATTCACAAGTGATAACGCATCATTCACAAGTGATAGACTAATATTATCACCCATCAGACTATTCTTGATTTAATCTTGTCTTTTCAGATACTAAATAATATATGTATGAAATTAGTTTTGATTTAGAATGTACCATTATCATTCACCTGTCGGAACGGGCAGGGGGAGAAAATACATGTCATCTATGCACTTAAATAGCAAATAGAGGACAATTTTCACGTGGTTCATTTTCTTGCCAGCCAGGTCGGCTATACTCCCTTTGTAAAGAGAAGCAATGTGCTTAATATTATGAAAGTTGAGAAATAAATATAGTAGGCCAAGCCGGGATCCTCCTCTTTTTAAAAGAGGCTGTGAAAACTCTGTTTTCTCATGCATGGGCTTTTCTCATGGGCTCTCATGAAGGGTTTTGATTTGATTTTCGATTACATTTGCATTGATGTCAGAGTGATTAGAAGGACAATAGAGTGCTGAGTACCAGGCAGTTAGCAAGTTTGGTTGACTACTAATGACCATCAGCAGCATCAGAGCTTGGAGAAGCCTAGTTACTGTGACTAAACTGTCACATGGAATTTGACTGTGGTCATGACTCGTAACCGCCGGCGTGGCCGTAATACAATCACCGTAACAGCCTAACCATGGTCTGTCTGTAGTCTTTTTCTTCCTCACAAATTTTGCAATAAATTCACCAGAATATGTTTCATCTTCACCCCATAAGTCAAAAAAGACTGTTACAGTGTTACAGCTATCTTTAGAAATATAGCCAGTACTAGCCACCCAAACCTTCTAAAATGTGAAAATAATCAATGAAATTGTTCTGGCAAAGATGTGTTCGTAGCAGATTGCTAAACTTTATGTAGCTGATTTAAAATATGTGTGAAATATTTTTCACATTCCATTTCAAACTTGCAACCCTCCCCCCAAAACCTTCTTGCGAACCCCAGTTTGAGAACCACTACACTACACCATACTATACTAAACCAGATGTAGTATGTAGATATAGTAGACATGTGGTCCTCTGTAGCTCAGTTGGTAAAGCTAAAGCATGCCCCTTGTAATGCCAGGATAGTGGGTTTGATTCCCGGGACAGCCATATGTAAAATGTATGCACGCATGACTGTCAGTCCCTTTGGATAGAAGCACTTGCTAAATGGCATTTATTAATATTATTATTATATAGCTTAATAAAAGCAGCTATCACAGTCCCCATCTTTATCCCTCCCTCCAGATCGGAGTACAACAAACCAGCCTTCCAGAAGAGGACATGAGCAGCTCCCCCAAGTTTTTAGCTCCCCTGATGGTTGAGGTTGTGTTGCAGACTCTAGTGCTGTCAATATGTGTCAATTCCAGGTGAGGGTGTGTGTGTGTGTGTGGGGAGGGGGGCAGTACTGTAATTAAGTGTGAGTGTGTGTTGAAAGAAGCGAGAACAAGAAGCTGTTTGAGGTGTGTTTGTGTGCCACTGGGAAACTTAAAAAATACCAGAAAATCAGTAGCAGCAATTCTTGATTGTTATTTTGTTAACCTTTATTTAACTAGGAAAGTCAGTTGAGAACAAATTCTTATTTATTGACATCCTACCCCTGCCAAGCTATGGGACGACGACTGTGCCATTTGTGTGCCGCCCTTTGGGACTTCAATCACAGCCGGTTGTGATACAGCCTGGAATTGAACCAGGGTCTGTAGTGACGCTTCTAGCACTGCGATGCAGTGCCACTCGGGGAGCCCAAATTCAGACATTCCTGGAAAGTCAGACAATCCATGTAACAAGAAACATTATTTTTGTACACTGAACAAAAATATAAAGTCAACATGCAACAATTTAAGATTTGACTGTTAGTTCATATAAGGAAATAAATCAAATTGAAATGAATTCAGGCCCTAATCTATGGATTTCACATGACTAGGAATACAGATATGCATCTGTTGGTCACATATACCTTTAAAAAAGTCGGGGCGTGGATTAGAAAATCAGCCACTATCTGGTGTGACAACCATTTGCCTCATGCAGTTCGACACATCTCCTCACATAGAGTTCATCAGAATGTTTGTGGAATGTTGTCCCACTCCTCTTCAATGGCTGTGTGAAGTTACTGGTTATTGTTGGGAACTGGAACACACTGTCATACACGTCGATCCAGAGCATCCCAAATATGCTCAATGTGTGACATGTCATAACTTCCAGAAATTGTGTACAGATCCTTGTGACATGGGGCCGTGCATTATCATGCTGAAACATGAGGGGATGGCGCGGATGAATGGCACGGCAATGGGCCTCAGGATCTCGTCACGGTGTCTCTGTGCATTGAAATTGCCATCGATAAAATGCAGTTGTGTTTGTTGTCCATAGCTTATCCGTGTCCACAGGGGCGCAACTTTCATTGGGGCGCAACTTTCCACAGGTGCGCAACTTTCATTTTTGTCCCCCACAGTTTGATCATTGGAATGTGATACAAAACGAGGAAACTGCTTTAGGACCTTGCGGACATCTCCGAGCGGTCAGTTAGGCTGTCTGGAGTATTATTCCAACTGGATAAAAACCAAAGTTGCTCCCCTGCCTGCCTGGCCATACCATAACCCAACCACCACCACGTGGCACTCTGTTCACAACGTTGACATCAGCAAACCGCCGCCCACACGACACCATACACGCTGTCTGCCATCTGCCCAGTACAGTTGAAACCGGGATTACTTATCCAGCGTGCCAGTGGCCATCGAAGGTGAGCATTTGCCCACTGAAGTCGATTACGACGCCGAACTGCAGTCAAGTCAAGACCCTGGGGAAAACGGGACGTGAGCTTCCCTGAGACGGTTTCTGACAGTTTGTGGAAAAATGATTTGATTGTGCAAACCCACAGTTTCATCAGCTTCCCGGGTGGCTGGTCTTAGACAATCCCACTGCAAAGACCTGATGCCAGAGATGAGAAGCAGGTACGGGAGTCAAACATTTATTCAGGAACAGATATAGAACACGACAGGAACAGCATCAGCACACGGGTAAACAAGGACATATGACAAACACAATACGGAATAATGTGGACACATGGAACACAACCAAGGAACAGACAGATATACATGGGGTAATCAACAAAGTGAAGGAGTCCAGGTGAGTCCAATGAGCGCAGCATGTTGGTAACAGGTGTGTAGGATGACGGGTAGCCTGGTGCCCTCGAGAGCCAGGGAGGGGGAGCGGGAGCAGGCGTGACACCCACAGTTGAAGAAGCCGGATATGGAGGTCCTGGGCTGGTCTAAAATTACTTTGGAGGTGGCTTATGGTAGAGAAATGAACATTACATTCTCTGGCAACAGCTCTGGTGGACACTCCTGCAGTCAGCATGCTAATTGCACACACAACTTGAGACATCTGTGGCCATTGTGTTGTGACAAAACTGTACATTTTAGAGTGGCCTTTTATTGTCCTCAGCAAAAGTTGCACCTGTATAAGGATCATGCTGTTTAATCAGCTTCTTGATATGCCACACCTGTCAGGTCGATGGATTATCTTGGCAAAGGAGAAATGCTCTCTAGCAGGGACGTGAACAAATTTGTGCACAACATTGGAGTGAAATAACCTTTTTGTGCACATGGAACATTTCTGGGATCTTTTATTTCAGCTCATGAAACAGAGGATGAACCCTTTACATGTTGCTTTTATATTTTTGTTCAGTGTAGTTGGAAAAATGTTTATTGTAAGCATAGAATTAAATGTGGAGTGGAGCTTTATGGTTACTCGGTGAAATCCCGTGCCCTGGGTGACTTAAATGATTAGGCAATCTTAATTTATTCTGAAAAACATAATTTCCATCTTTTTTTCACAAATAAAGAAAAATGACTAAAATCCACCCCTGTTGAATGGATAGAAATGTTATCGTTCTTCAGAAAATGTCTCCTATATCTGCCTTTCCATTACACATGTTACAATGATATTGCTTTTGTCGAATAAACCGGGGTCAATGGAAAATTGCCTAGTGAGTTGGTGATGTATATTTCAAGGCCAAATGTTCCCCAATTAAAGTCCCCCCCCCTCTCTCCCGTCCTCTCCTCAGGCTAAGATAGTGTGGATGAAGAACAAGATGATCATTGGGGAGGATCCTAAATTCTTGATGCAGAACAACCAGGGGGTGTTGACCCTGAACATCAGGAAGCCCGGCCAGTTTGACGGGGGCAAGTACTCCTGTAAGGCCATCAACGACCTGGGGGAGGACGAGGTGGAGTGCAGGCTGGAAGTCCGAGGTACTGGCACACACACACACACACACACACAGTGTCATGCATTCACACATAGACATGCACAAACACACACACACACTACAACTCCTATCATACTCAGCATGAGACAGACTTTTATTGGCAGTCAATAGTTGTCTAACTAATCATCAGTTATCATCCGTTAAACCCATTATTACAAAGCTGGTCATGGATTCACAATCTATGACTTATGATTATCGCTTGTTGGGAACACTCTGATAGTATGTCATTTTCCCTAACAAGATTACATGTAGAGATTGTGAGTGTATGATTCAGGCAGTTGTACAGAATACAAATCATCATATTATACTGAACAAAAATATAAACAACAATCTACGAAGTTATACTTCATAGAAGGAAATCGGTCAATTTAAATCAATTCACAAGGCCCTAATCTATGGATTTCACATGATTGGGCAGGAGCACAGCCATGGGTGGGACTGGAAGGGCATAGGCCCACCCACATGGGAGCCAGGTGTTTCCCCACAAAAGGGCTTGTTACAGAAATGCTCACTAACAGGGCTGTAAACAAATTTGTGCACAACATTTAAGAGTAATAACAGAAATGCTCACTAACAGGGATGTAAACAAATTTGTGCACAACATTTAAGAGTAATAACAGAAATGCTCACTAACAGGGATGTAAACAAATTTGTGCACAACATTTAAGAGTAATAATAGAAAAATGGGACCAACACTTTGTTGCTTTTATATTTTTGTTCAGTATGTATGTATGAATGTGTGTATATATATATATATATATGGAGGGAGGGAGGTTAAAGTAGGATAATCCCCCTCTAGCCTCTCTTTCATGGTGAGTTTCTCTCTCTGCCCTCCCCAGTCTTAAAGGAGAAGAAAGAAGGAGACGAGGAGAAGAAATGAGTTACAGTGACCGATAGAAACACCAGAGGATACAGTTCTGCAGGAATCATAATGGATTATGTATAACAGGATAGACGTGAATAAATATGATTAGAATACAAATCTGGTGATGTTTTCTAAATATGCTCTCTCTATCTCCCCTTTCTCTCTTTCTCCCTCTCTCTCTTTCTTCCTCTCTCTATCCCTCTCTCTCTCTTTCTTCCTCTCTCTATCTCCCCTTTCTTTCTTTCTCCCTCTCTCCATCTCCCTCTCTATCTCCCCTTTCTTTCTTCTCCCTCTCTCCATCTCCCTCTCTATCTCCCCCTTTCTTTCTTTCTCCCTCTCTCCATCTCCCTCTCTCTCTTTCTCCCTCCCTCTCTCTCTCTTTCTTCCCCTCTCTCTCTCTCTTTCTTCCTCTCTCTCTCTCTTTCTTCCCTCTCTCTCTTTCTTCCTCTCTCTTTCTTCCTCTCTCTATCCCTCTCTCTCTCTTTCTTCCCTCTCTCTCCCTCTCTCTCTCTCTTTCTTCCCCTCTCTCTCCCTCTCTCTCTCTTTCTTCCTCTCTCTATCCCTCTCTCTCTCTTTCTTCCTCTCTCCCTCTCTCGCTCTTTCTTCCTCTCTCTATCCCTCTCTCTCTCTTTCTTCCACTCTCTCTCCCTCTCTCTCTTTCTTCCTCTCTCTCTCTTTCTTCATCTCTCTCTCCCTCTCTCTCTCTCTTTCTTCCTCTCTCTTTCCCTCTCTCTCTTCCTCTCTCTATCCCTCTCTCTCTCTCTCTTCCTCTCTCTATCCCTCTCTCTCTCTTTCTTCCTCTCTCTATCCCTCTCCTCTTTCTTCCTCTCTCTATCCCTCTCTCTCTTTCTCCCTCTCTCTCTCTTTCTTCCTCTCTCTATCCCTCTCTCTCTTTCTTCTGCTCTCTATCCCTCTCTCTCTCTTTCTTCTGCTCTCTATCCCTCTCTCTCTCTCTCTTTCTTCCTCTCTTTATCCCTCTCTTTCTTCCTCTCTCTATCCCTCTCTCCTTCTTCCTCTCTCTATCCCTCTCTCTCTCTTTCTCCTCTCTCTATCTTTATCCCTCTCTCTCTCTTTCTCCCCTCTCTCTATCTTTATTCCTCTCTCTATCCTCTCTCTCTCTTTCTCCCTCTCTCTCTCTTTCTTCCTCTCTCTCTTTCTTCCTCTCTCTATCCCCTCTCTCTCTCTTTCTCCCTCTCTCTCTATCTTTCTCTCACTATCCCTATCTCTCTCTTTCTCCCTCTTTCTATCTCCCTCACTCTTTCTATCTCCCCTCTCTTTCTTTATTCCTCTCTCTATCCCTCTCGTTCTCACAACCTCACCAGTGGCATGTCAAATACCATATCGGTAATAACTGAATGAATTATGATAATAACAGACCACTACATTGAGACAAGCTAATTGAGAGTAGTAATATAGTACCTTAATAATGGCTGAATATTACAGCTCAGAGATGGATTCTTCTTATCTGTGACATGAACCTGTCAGTGCAACACACATAAAAACAGTCATTTACCAAAGCATTGTCAGTGTTGTGTATGAGGTCCCGGGAGGCTTTACACGGCTGGTGGAATGTATGATTGTAATTCTGTTAGTGAAAGTGTTGGTGTGTGTACACCTACCTACCATCCTATTGGTTGCATTAGGTATGGGGAGTGGAGGGTAGGTAACAGGTGTGGTGAGTGGAGGTTAGATAATGGGTGTGGGGAGTGGAGGGTAGGATAGGTAATGGGTATGGGGAGTGGAGGGTAGGATAGGTAATGGGTATGGGGAGTGGAGGGTAGGATAGGTAATGGGTATGGGGAGTGGAGGGTAGGATAGGTAATGGGTATGGGGAGTGGAGGGTAGGTAATAGGTATGGGGAGTGGAGGTTAGGTAATTGGTATGGGGAGTGGAGGTTAGGTAATAGGTATGGGGAGTGGAGGTTAGGTAATGGGTATGGGGAGTGGAGGGTAGGTAATAGGTATGGGGAGTGGAGGGTAGGTAATAGGTATGGGGAGTGGAGGGTAGGTAATGGGTATGGGGAGTGGAGGTTAGGTAATAGGTGTGGTGAGTGGAGGTTAGATAATGGGTATGGTGAGTGGAGGGTAGGTAATAGGTATGGGGAGTGGAGGGTAGGTAATAGGTATGGGGAGTGGAGGTTAGATAATGGGTATGGGGAGTGGAGGGTAGGTAATGGGTGTGGTGAGTGGAGGTTAGATAATGGGTATGGGGAGTGGAGGGTAGGTAATGTGGTGTGGAGGTTAGATGGGTATGGGGAGGTTAGATAATGGGTATGGGGAGTGGAGGGTAGGTAATAGGTATGGGGAGTGGAGGTTAGATAATGGTATGGGGAGTGGGGGTTGGTAATAGTTGTGGTGAGTGAAGGTTAGATAATGGGGGGAGTGGAGGTTAGATAATGGGTATGGGGAGTGGAGGGTTGGTAATAGGTGTGGTGAGTGGAGGTTAGATAATGGGTATGGGGAGTGGAGGGATAAGGTTAGTTAGATAATGGGTATGGGGAGTGGAGGTTAGGTAATAGGTAGTGGAGGTTAGGTAATAGGTATGGGGAGTGGAGGTTAGGTAATGGGTATGGGGAGTGGAGGTTAGGTAATAGGTGTAATAGGGGGGAGTGGAGGTTAGGTAATGGGTATGGAGGTTAGGTAATGGGGGGAGTGGAGGTTAGGTAATGGGTATGGGGAGTGGAGGTTAGGTAATAGGTATGGGGAGTGGAGGTTAGGTAATAGGTATGGGGAGTGGAGGTTAGGTAAGGTTAGGTAATGGGGGGAGTGGAGGAGGTAATAGGTGTGGGGGTAATATGGGTATGGGGAGTGGAGGTTAGGTAATGGGTAGTGGAGGTTAGGTAATAGGTATGGGGGGGAGGTGGAGGTTGGAGGTAATAGGTATGGGGAGTGGAGGTTAGGTAATGGGTATGGGGAGTGGAGTTAGGTAATGGGTATGGGGAGTGGAGGTTAGGTAATGGGTATGGGGGGGAGTTGGTAATGGGTTGGAGGTAATAGGTGTGGTGAGTGAAGGTTAGATAATGGGTAATAGGTAGGTGGTGAGTGAAGGTTAGGTAATAGGTATGGGGAGTGGAGGTTAGATAATGGGTATGGGGGAGTGGAGGGTAGGTAATAGGTGTGGTGAGTGGAGGTTAGATAATGGGTATGGGGAGTGGAGGGTAGGGTAGGTAATGGGTATGGGGAGTGTAGGGTTGGTAATAGGTGTGGTGAGTGGAGTGGAGGTGGGGAGTGGAGGTTAGATAATGGGTATGGAGGGGGTAATAGGTGTGGTGAGTGGAGGTTAGATAAATGGGTGGAGGGTAGGGGGATGGGTGGAGGGTTGGTAATAGGTGTGGTGAGTGGAGGTTAGGTAATGGGTATGGGGAGTGGAGGGTAGGGTAGGGTATGTAATAGGTGTGGGAGTGGAGGGTAGCTAATAGGTATGTGGAGTTGGAGTGGAGGGTAGGTAATAGGTATGGGGAGTTGGAGTGGAGGGTAGGTAATAGGTATGGGGAGTGGGGAGTGGAGGGTAGGTAACAGGTATGGGGAGTGGAGGGTAGGGTAGGTAATGGGTGTGGGAGTGGAGGGTAGCTAATAGGTATGTGGAGTTGGAGTGGAGGGTAGGTATGGCGAGGGTAGGGTAGGTAAGGGGTATAGGGAGTGGAGGTTAGGTAATAGGTATGTGGAGGGGAGGGTTGGTAATGGGTATGGGGAGTGGAAGGTAGGATAGGATAGGTATGGGGAGTTCGAGTGGAGGGTAGGGTGGGTAATAGGTATGGGGAGGGTAGGGTAGGTAATAGGTGTGGGGAGTGGAGGGTAGGTAATGGGTATGGTGAGTGGAGGGTAGGTAATAGGTATGGTGAGTGGAGTGGAGGGTAGGGTAGGTAATGGGTATGGTGAGTGGAGGGTAGGTAATAGGTATGGTGAGTGGAGGGTAGGGTAATGGGTATGGTGAGTGGAGGGTAGGTAATAGGTATGGTGAGCGGAGGGTAGGTAATGGGTATGGGGAGGGGAGAGTAGGTAATGGGTATGGGGAGTGGGAGTGGAGGGTAGGTATGGGGAGTGGAGGGGAGTTAATGGGTATGGGGAGTGGAGGGTAGGGTGGGTATGGGAAGTGGAGGGTATGGTAGGGTAGGTAATGGGGAGTGGAGTGTAGGTAATAGGTACAGTATGGGGGGTGGGGGGTAGGTGATAGGTATGGGGAGTGGAGGGTAGGTAATAGGTATGTGAACTGGGAGTGTAGGTTAGGTAATAGGTGTGGTGAGTGGAGGGTAGATAATAGGTATTGGGAGTGGAGGGTAGGGTAGGTAATAGGTATGGGGAGTGGAGGGTAGGGTAGGTAATAGGTGTGGTGAGTGGAGGGTAGATAATAGGTATTGGGAGTGGAGGGTAGGGTAGGTAATAGGTATGGGGAGTGGAGGGTAGGTAATAGGTGTGGTGAGTGGAGGGTAGGTAATAGGTATGGGGAGTGGAGGGTAGGGTAGGTAATAGGTGTGGTGAGTGGAGGGTAGATAATAGGTATGGGGAGTGGAGGGTAGGGTAGGTAATAGGTGTGGTGAGTGGAGGGTAGATAATAGGTATGGGGAGTGGAGGGTAGGTAATAGGTATGGGGAGTGGGAGTGGGAGTGGATGGTAGGGTAGGCATTGTGAGTGGAGTGGAGGGTAGGGTAGGGTAGGTAGTTGGTTTGGGGAGTGGGGGGTAGGATAGATATGGAGAGTGGGAGTGGAGGGTAAGGTAGGGTAGGTAATAGGTATGTGGAGGGTAGGATAGGATAGGTATGGGGATTGGGAGTGGAGGGTAGTGTAGGTGTGTGGGTGGAGGGTAGGATAGGTATGGGGATTGGGAGTGGAGGGTAGTGTAGGTGTGTGGAGTGGGAGTGGAGTGGAGGGTAGGATAGGTATGGGGATTGGGAGTGGAAGGTAGTGTAGGTGTGTGGAGGGTAGGTAATAGGTATGGGGAGTGGAGGGAAGAGCCTCTCAGACCAAAGCCTCTTAGCACTTAGCTGGATACACAGGCTGTGTGAAGGAGATCACTACTCAGCCATGCGTGTCCAGCATCATATATCTTAAGAATTACTACTTACTTACAACCAAACTCACACTCACACATATACACACCCATGCATACACACACACGAATTAGGGTCTCATTAGCATAACACACTGGAGACCAATTAAATCACCCATCAACACTGCCCTAATTAGTTCTCCCACGTCATTACTGAGCAAACGAATTACCGCTAATTTACACACCAGCAAAACAAACACAGCACCGTCTCCGTTGGGAAAGACCGCCGCGCGCCTTGCACACTAAATGAAAGCCTTGCACGGTGCGCTGCAGCCCCAACCAACCAGGCCCCTGGTGGAGCCCGCTATTCATCGGTCTGACAACACAAGAGTTACAATAGATTAAAGTGGAGAGAGCACTGAGAGAGTTTATCAAGTGGGCTGAGTTGTGAGGACTAGGACTATCCATGTCTCTGGGCCTCCTTATGTTTAATATGCTTTCACTGAGACTTCAGGGCTTAGTTGGCCATCGGACTGACTGACTGACTGACTGACTGTAGCCATGTGTTACCTCTAGAGGGAGTGAGAGTATAGTGGCTCAACCACTGAGGGACCCTAACACTGACCAGCCCATACAGGATCCTTAGATTGACAGGTCATTAACTACAACTACATCAACCATAGCATCAGGCCAAGCTTCCACAGACTCCTTATAGCAATGTATTTTTTCTAAAGAAGATACAGTACATTATTGACGGCCTACACTTTATATAGACCGCTGTACTTAGGTATGGCCGACATAAGGGTCCATATTGAAAGTGAAAGAACTCAAATGTTTTGCCATTGGTTTCATGTTGGTTACAAGTGAAAATAATGAAGTTTGCACACGTCATTAGTTGAACTTGTAAAGGCAGAGGGAAACCCTGTGGCTTTGTTAAGTAGGACATGGTTGATTTGTAGTAGCTTGGCTTAACAGTAGAGCAAAAAACATTTAACTTTAGAACTAGCTCCACTGTATGCTCCATCGAAGTGCATGTGTGATTCTAAATAGCTTGTTTTTTAAAGTGTTTCTATTTATGAAATCAGCGTTTTAAGTGTTTCTGATTTAAAGCACAGAGCAGCTATGATAATGTGATCTGAAAAGTTTAGGGAAACAACTCCTTGTGAACACTACAAACAAAGGAGATGGAACCAATGCTCCATCTGAGCTTTCTCACCATTTCACACTCTCTGATGTCACTTTCTGTTGCTAAGCAATCAAACTAATTGTACCTGCTGGGACGACATTTGCTTTCACATATTTTCATTATTTAATTACTTTTTTTTTAATACATGGGGAACCCACACCCCCTTCTCTCTCTCTCTCTCTCTCTCTCTCTCTCTCTCTCTCTCTCTTTCTCTCTCTCTCTCTCTCTCTCTCTCTCTCTCTCTCTCTCTCTCTCTCTCTCTCTCTCTCTCTCTCTCTCTCTCTCTCTCTCTCTCTCTCTCTCTCTCTCTCTCTCTCTCTCTCTCACACACACACACACTGTGGTTTTTTGGGAGTTTGGGAAGAAAAAGTGGCTTTGAAGAGAAATAATGCATTTTGTTTTGCTTCTCACAGTGACACACCTCAAGGCTTTTAAAGTTTGAGATTCCTGAATTAATAATTAATAATTAATGATGAAACCAGGCCACTGCAGCCCAGGAGTAGACCAGAATCTCTATCATCATCCCAATATTAGCACAGCTCCCTCTCACACAGCTAGAGACAGAGAGACATCTTCAGAGAGAGTGACACAGACTAACCCAGGGAGAGATAGAGCGAGACGGGAGGGGGGTGAAACAGAGAGGTGTTCAGAAGAGACAGAGACAGAGCTCCTGAAACAGTGAGATGGAGAGAACTATAATTATGCCACTAATTATACATGCAATCACAGAATGAGCGAGAGAGAGGGGGGGAGGGGGAGAAGAAGCAGGGGAGGGAGCGAGTCTCCACCGTGTAATTACAGTATAAGAACCAAATGAGACACAGAGGAGGAAACACAGGAACATCATACACTACAGCTCATCCACTTATACATAGTCCACTCTCTCTTACCAACTCACTGCATAGATGTCTCATTACAGCATAGATACTCTAACACAATCCATGTTCATTTACTAAAACATACACACACACACATGTGCACATACAGTACCAGTCAAAAGTTTGGACACCTACTCATTCAAGGGTTTTTCTTTATTTTGACTATTTTCTACATTGTAGAATAATAGTGAAGACATCAACACTATGAAATAACACACATGGAATCATGTAGTAACCAAAAAAGTGTTAAACAAATCAAAATATATTTTATATTTGAGATTCTTCAAGGTAGCCACCCTTTGCCTTGATGACAGCTTTACACACTCTTGGCATTCTCTCAACTAGCTTCACCTGGAATGCTTTTCCAACAGTCTTCAAGGAGTTACCCCATATGCTGAGCACTTGTTGGCTCCTTTTTCTTCGCTCTGCGGTCCAACTCATCCCAAACTATCTCAATTGGGTTGAGGTCGGGAGATTGTGGAGGCCAGGTCATCTGATATAGCACTCCTTCACTCTCCTTCTTGGTCAAGTAGCTTGGAGGTGTGTTGGGTCATTGTCCTGTTGAAAACAAATTATTGTCCCACTGAGCTGGGTGGGACAGATGGGATGGCATATCGCTGCAGAATGCTATGGTAGCCATGCTGGTTAAGTTTGCCTTGAATTCTAAATAAATCACAGACAGTGTCACCAGCAAAGCACCCCACACCATCACACCTCCTCTTCCATGCCTCACGGTGGGAACCACACATGCAGAGATCATCTGTTCACCTACTCTGCATCTCACAGACACGGCGGTTGGAACCACAAATCTCAAATTTGGACTCATCAGATGAAAGGACAGATTTCCACCAGTCTAATGTCCATTGTTTGTGTTTCTTGGCCCAAGCAAGTCTCTTCTTATTGGTGTCCTTTAGTAGTGGTTTCTTTGCAGCAATTGCAACCATGAAGGCTTGATTCACCCAGTCTCCTCTGAACAGTTGATGTTGAGATGTGTCTGTTACTTGACCTCTGTGAAGCATTTATTTGGGCTCTAATTTCTGAGGATGGTGACTTTAATTAACTTATCCTCTGCAGCAGAGGTATCTCTGGGTCTTCATTTCCTGTGGCGCTCCTCATGAGAGCCAGTTTAATCACAGTGTTTGATGGTGCGACTGCACTTGAAGAAACTTTCCAAGTTCTTGAAATATTCCAGACTGACTGACCTTCATGTCTTAAAGTAATGATGGACTGTCATTTCTCTTTGCTTATTTAAACTGTTCTTGCCATAATATGGACTTGGTCTTTTGCCAAATAGGGCTATATTCTGTATACCACCCCTACCTTGTCACAACACAACTGATTGGCTCAAATGCATTAAGAAGGAAATCAATTCCACAAATTAACAAGGCACACCTGTTAATTGAAATGCATTCCAGGTCACTACCTCATGAAGCTGGTTGAGAGAATGCCAAGAGTGTGCAAAGCTGTCATCAAGGCAAAGGGTGGCTACTTTGAAGAAACTCAAATATAAAATATATTTTGATTTATTTAACACTTTTTTTGGTTACTACATGATTCCATATGTTATTTCATAGTGTTGATGTTTTCACAGTTGTGAATCTTTCTGGGTAAGTCTCGAAATGCTTTCCACATCTAGATTGTGTAACATTTTCCCATGATTCTTTTCACAATTCTTCAAGCTGTGTCAAATTGGTTGTTGATCATTGCTAGACAACCATTTTCAGGTCTTGGCATAGATTTTCAAGAATATTTAAGTCAAAACTGAAACTCGTCCACTCAGGAACATTCCCTGTCTTCTTGATAAGCAACTTCAGTGTAGATTTGTCCTTGTGTTTTAGGTTATTGTCCTGCTGACAGGTGAATTAATCTCTCAGTGTCTGGTGGAAAGCAGACTGAACCAGGTTTTCTAGGATTTGCCGGTGCTTAGCTCCAATCCGTTTAATTTATCATGAAAAACTCCCCTGTCCTTAATGATTACAAGCATACCTATAACATGATGCAGCCAACACTATGCTTGAAATGATGATAAAATGTGGACTTACGTTTAGTAATGAATTTAGCGTTAACCAGTGATAGCAGACACCCACATAGAGGGTGTTTTGGCGGTGTCGGAACTACGTTGGAGCCGTCAAATCAGTGACCTTGCAGGGGTCCAGAGGAACTGCATTACGCCAATGAGCCACACCTGCCCCACTAGCATTAGAAGTTCTGAATGAGAAAGTGTAGGCTATATAGAAATTTACCCTCAAATTGAAAAAAATTATACAAAATAATGAGGATTTCTATCTTAATCGAGGTGTAAATTACATCTCACATTTCAGTGTTCAAACTTGTAAACAGGGCTGCACGGGATTTCTGTTAATGCGACTCTGTGCGGCCAATGGCAATGTCCGTTTTAGGTACAATTCCAGGATTTGACAGTTCTAACGCAGTTCCACCTCTGACACTACCAGAACAACCACTGTGGATGTCGGCTAAAGCGGATCTGACTGAATAGAGCCCTTTAAACCTGAAAATCTGAGGGGGCACATGCCTTTGTGCTTCCTATGGGCATGAAGCCACTGCATGTGTGTGTCCCTGTCTGTCTGTGTGTATTTGTTGTGCATCTGTGTGTGTCTCTGTGAGCATGAGTTTCCTCATGATATCATTCCCTGTTCTTCTCTATCCCAAACGGCTCCTCCTCATAAAGTCCCTGCCTGACTTCCAGATCCTTGAATGTAAAACTCAGTCTCTTCATGGCCGTGGTTGTGCTTCAGCCTGTATCAATCATCTCTCTCATTACTGCGGCCCAACCCACTCACTCCCCTCCCCAGAGTCCAGGGAGCTGGTTGAACCACCTACTAATCTCTGCACTTTGGGAGATAGGGCTTGTTCTCATGGGCCCCACAGCACTAGAAAACCACTGTGTGCTCAATTCCATTTGCCTACTCTCTGCCCATCTTCAAAGACCAAGATAACTGAATATACCTTTTATTCATTTCAAGGCTTGGTAATTATTTTTTTCTCTCCCTCACCGTATAAATCCTGAGCAGGTCTTTGGGGAATTGACTTGTGAATAAAGTGCTTTCATCTGCAGTATGTTTATTACTGTGTTATGTTATATGTAGTATTACTGGGGTACTTTAATAATGATTCGTATTCTCATTACATTTCTATTCATGTTATTTGATGAACAGTAAAAACTGATGTGCATTCTATTCTGTTTCTGATTGGTGTTTTTTCTTGGGGACACTTGCGTTTTAGGTGAGTGAACTCATCTGCTATCACAGACTGGCAGAAGGAAAAGGCCTTTTCATTAAAACAATTACGCTAATTACACTTTACTGGCTGTGGGGGAATGGCACAGGGATATTCCCCCTCTATTTCTCTCTCCCTTCTCTCTTTCTCCCCCCTTCCCCCCACTTCTCTTCCTCTCAAATTATTCAATGTTTTTTATCTGTACATTTTAGACTGTGAGTAAAGAGAGTGATGTCATTAGTAGTGTTATTAGGTTCCCCATGTGTGTATAATCAGGGTCTTACAATCAGATCCAGGAGATAAAATCACAGCCTGCGAAAGCGTCTTAACAGCAGTAAGATATCCATTATATCCAACGAATCTGAAGTAGGCCAGATTAGATTTCACACTTTTGACAGCTGGTCTTTTTGGGGGGGGGGGGGGGGGCTTTTGAAGTCAAGTCACAGAGAGCATCGTCTGTATCTGTGTTCTTCTTCTGTAGGAGACATCTTTTTACATTGCTAGTTTCACCGTCACAATCAAAGCCCTAATATGAAAGAAACTCCTCTTACATCAACCAAACTGAAGAAAAAAAAACTCTTTGATGGTTGCTAGACGCTAACTCTGCAGCGGTAGTCATGGGATGAAGCTATGCAGAGACTTACTCAGGATTGCATGGTTTTAAAAACTCCAAAGTATTACTGTTGAAGAGCCTCCTCGAAGCAATTAGCCATATGTAACCATGATGTGCTGGCTGTATCCTGGCCCTGGCCAACCATTCCCAGTGCTACACTATCCCACCTCCCATCTATTACGCCCAGTAAATGAGGTACTAAATATGTTTGACTGGATGATGTCCGTTGTGTGCTCTGTGCCAATCTCACCTGTAGCCAGGAGAGGGCTGCTCAGGCAGGCAGGTCTGGATGGATAAATGTTGCTCAGCTTCACATAGGAAGTGCAGAAGCAGCACTGTTCACGGTTCACGTGATCGAGAGAGAGACTGCATGCTATAAGCCAGGGTGAGAGGCAGGAGCCCAGGGGAAGAGTTAGACAGACAGACAGGTCAGTATGTTCTTGCGTAACACTTGAGAAGGGTCAAGGTGCAGTGAGAAAGGAGGGGAGGATTGGGAACACAAACATAATCATGCTTAGCTCACATGGCAGGTAGACAGCAGAAGGCATACATTCTCACACTTATGCAAACCGGCTTACATGCTCACTCTAACACTCCTGGAGACATTTGCACATGCTCACCAACACACAACCGTCACTTGACGATTTCTCGCACACGCTTACACAAACACACACACAAACACTAGTTGACTGGATGAAATAGCAACACAGTGCCGATATGGAGAGAGCGAGAGAGAGGAGGGAGAGAGGATGGGAGAAAAGGAGGTAGAGAGGCGGATGAATGCAGCAGTTTTGAAAGAGCGTTTGGCTCAATTCAAATAGTTGCCATGGTTTCAAGATGTTTCCATGGAAACACAAGCTTCCAATAAAATGAATTTGAACTGAATCTTTGCAGGAGATGGCAGGAAGGTGAGAGACGGGTAGAGGAGAGGATGGCAACAAGGGGAAAAGAGAGGGGTACATCAGACCCTCAGACAGACTGAGCCCCTATGAATACAACAGTCACTTCACCGGGTTGAGGGTGTGGGCGTAGGGGAAAGGCGGAGGTGGGGTGGGAGTTTCAGGTAACAAGGAGGGAAGAAAAACAAAAACAAGCCAGGCTATGGAAGCAAAGGGGGTTAGAGTGGACTATTTTAGGCCACAGGTTGTCATAGTAACAGTGGCTTCACAGCAGAAGTGTGTGTGAGATGTGAGGGTGTGTGTGTGTGATGTGAGGGTGTACAATCATGATGTTCCATGCTTTAACGGCTCCTCTAAGTACAGAACAAGGCCTTTAATGTCTACTCAGTCAGTCAGCACGTCTGCTTTCGTTCCCCATGCTCTTTGCATCTTCTTCCCTCACTCTCTCTCTCTTTTCTCTGTCTCACTATACCTCTCCCTGCTTTCACTTCTTTCTCACTCTCACTGTCTCTCTACCTCTCCTTCTCTCTGAAGGACAGAGGTATTCCCACATATTCTCGGTCGCCATGGTAACGCTGCAGCAAGCAAGAAAGAGAGGAAGGGGGAGGGGAGACGAAGCTGGGGATGTGTGAACAATGCTAATGCTACTTCACTGATCATTGATTGTGTACACCCCTTCTCTCTCTCTCTCTCTCTCTCTCTCTCTCTCTTTCCTTCCTCGCTCCTTCTTTCCACCTCTTTGTATCCTCATTACTCTCTTCATCTCACTGTGTCCCTCTCCCTGTGGGTTTAAAAGCCAATCTTTAAATAGTGCTGTCATTGTTATTATTGTCATTATTGGGTCATTTAGCAGACGTCTGTATCCAGGGCAATGTGGAGAAGTGACATTGGTTCCTTGGTTAATACAAATATAGACAGAATCCATCAACATCCCTAGGAGTCATTATCAGTCTGATGGTGAAACTGTCCCATCCCACTATACATAACGCCATCTCATTACACCACCAGTCCAGGCGTGTGTGTGTGTGACCTCAGGGGGCGTAAACAGTGATGCTAATGCGCTAATGCTAGCAGGGCAAGCATAGCATATCACACACCAGTAGCAGTAGAGGCCCCTGGGCCTGCGGGAGCAGACAGCCAGGCAGGCAGGTATACAGGCAGGCAAGCAGGCAGTCAGGTATACAGGCAACCAGCCAGACAGGCAGGTATACAGGCAGTCAGGCAGGTAAGTATACAGGCAGGTATACAGGTAGGGAGCCAGCCAGGCAGGTATACAGGCAGCCAGTCAAGCAGGCAAGTAAACAGGCAGGCAGGTATACAGGTAGGGAGCCAGGCAGGTATGTATGCAGGCAGCCAGGCAGCCAGGTTTACAGGCAGGCAGATTTACAGGCAGGCAGATTTACAGGCACCCAGGCAGGTTTACAGGCAGCCAGGCAGGCAGGTTTACAGGCACACAGCTAGGAAGGCAGGTATACAGGCAGCCAGCTGCAGCAGAGCCTGTCTAAGAGGGCTGAGGCTGACTCAATACACCAGGTAGTGGAGTGAAGTAAATAAGAGCCAGTCTCTCAGGATGCTTCACACAGGTGTCCACTGCTGCAGGCTCCACTAGTGGCTTTACGTCCTGTAGTTAGTTAGCCTACCTGCTGTTCTCTCACACTCAGGCACACACACATGCACACACGTGCGGACGTATGGACACACACACACACAGTCTTCCAGGACCACATTGTCTGCTGCCTGTCATTACCCTGCAGCTAATCGATGGATTGAAGGTATTGATTAGAGGTTCACCTCTCTCCTCACCATGGCTCCACAGCCCCAAGTCACTCACTGGTGCCACTCTTTCAACCAGTTGACACTGAACCTTTTGATCTGCTGTGTACAGAGAGATTGCCTACCCTCAGTACATACAGTATATAATGCAGCCCAGCCACATTGTATACTGCAGCGGGTGGCAGTGTAACCTAGTGGTTAGAGTGTTGGACTAGTAACCGAAAGGTTGCATGATCATTTATCACTCCAGTGTTAATCTGCAAAATTGTAATTATTCGCCTACCTCCTCATGCCTTTTGCACACAATGTATATAGACTTTTTTTCCTACTGTGTTATTGACTTGTTAATTGTTTACTCCATGTGTAACTCTGTGTTGTCTGTTCACACTGCTATGCTTTATCTTGGCCAGGTCGCAGTTGCAAATGAGAACTTGTTCTCAACTAGCCTACCTGGTTAAATAAAGGTGTTCTCAACTAGCCTACCTGGTTAAATAAAGGTGAAAATATATATATTTTTTAAATGATCGAATCCCCGAACTGACAAGGTACAAAATCTGTCATTCTGCCCCTGAACAAGGCAGTTAACCCACTGTTCCTTGGCTGTCATTGAAAATAAGACTTTGTTCTTAACTGACTTGCCAAGTTAAATAAAGGTAAAATAAAAAAAATAAAAAAATACTGTACCTGCAAGTTAATTTTTTATTTTTTTTATTTTACCTTTTTTACTAGGCAAGCCAGTTAAGAACAAATTCTTATTTTCAATGACCTAGGAACACTGGGTTAACTGCCTGTTCAGGGCAAGCTGTGATTTGTACCTTGTCAGCTCGGGGATTCGAACTTGCAACCTTTCGGTTACTAGTCCAACGCTCTAACCACTAGGCTACCCTGCCGCCCCAATCACCACAGTCGATCAACACAGTAAATTACACTGTGTGCAGTAATCCACTCACTATCAATTCACCATTTGTGTGTTTGTTTGTGCTGTATCTACGTTGATCTAGCCAAGAAGTCGTCTCATCCATGTCAATCACTAATGTATAGGAAATCTGTGTGCGCCGGTACCCATAATTCTACAGGGCGTGCGACAAGCCGTTTGTCGATTGCCTGTCTAGTGTAGATATTAAAGTGTTCATAGCCGGGTGTGTGTGTTCGGATGTTTACCAGTTGTTCTCTGTTCTAGTCTGGAATGCTGAATATGAGAGATAATTATCCTATCACACAGATAACAACAGTGTCAAATCCTCTGTCTGCAACACTCCTCCGTGGTCTCCTCAGTCAGAGCCCTGCCTGTCACACGGCTTCAGGATTTGGGGAGCCATGGAAACAGACGTGTGGATGAGTAGCTGTCAGTGTCACTGGGGTCTGTGCTGAAGCCGTGTGTTCTGTCATACTGTGATGAAAGTCAACAGTCCGTACAACTCTTCCTGCCACCTACTTTCAAGGGCTCTTTACCACACAGTCACAGTCACACACGCGTTGGCTGGTAGTGTTGTGTTATGTTGACTCTGGCTGTGTGGCGTGGAGTGCAAACTGTGAACATATGTCTGCCATAGTTGTGAGTGAAATATGGTCCCTTGATAAACTCCTATAGATATTGCATGTCATGTGTTCTCTTTTCTACATTTACTGGTATACGTTCTGTCACAATGATATTTATAATATATGAACCTGTCGGAGCTGCATGTGGGTAGAAAACATGCAGCTTGTTGAGATCTGACTATATGAATGTTTGTACACTCTTAAAAAAGGGTTCTACATGTGAAAAGGGTTCTCCTTTTCTAGGAGTGTGTGTGTGTGTGTGTGTGTGTGTGTGTGTGTGGGGGGGGGGGGGTCATCAGATATTGTGCTTGTACATTGTATGTGTCATTAGCTTGGTGTGTCATATTGTCACCTTTCTCTCTCCCTCTCACTCACTTTCTCCTCTCACTCTCTCCTGCTCCATGCTTTCTAATCAATAAGTCCTCTCTCGACGTCGATTACCCTCTTCCCCCACAGGAAAACAAATGTCCTTCCACAGGACAAACAGAGGAAAGTGAAAAGAGAGGGAGGAAAGGGAGAGAGGATAATTTTGCAAAAATACTGTAAACCTGATAAAATACCGAAACAGCTGTCCGTGCCACCTCGGAGGAAGGGAGGAGAGCAGGAGAGAGGTGAGAAAAGAGGGGGACATTGAAAGGGTAGTTATGGGATGGATAATTACCTCCTGTCTCCAAGGTTACGCTTTACAACTGTATCACTGCAGAGCGAGCAGGGAGGGGAGGGAGGAGGGAGGGAGTGACATGGACAGTCCATCACAGGGGACTGAATTAAAGAAGGCAGAGGCACCTTCCTCTGATAGTGACCTTCACATTGAGGATTAACGCTGGTCCTGACCTCCAGACTAAAACACCATGATACCTGCGTCACATTTAACATGGCTAACACTAACCATGACCAGCAGACCAGAAACCAAACAGAAACGATGGGAAGGAGAGGGATGGTGAGAAATGGGTGATATGACAGACCTCAATAAGAGGAAGAGAAAACGCTTAGATTCCAGCCAACTGCAAGAATTGACCTTTTAAAAAGCCACAAAAAAATGAAACTTGTTTGCTTCTCTCTGTCCCCTCCTCCCTCTCAAACCACTATCCATCTCCTCTGTGTCCTTTCCTGCTCTCTCCTCATCCTTCCATCAGTTTCTATATTCCTTTGCGGTCTGCTCGATTAAAACTCCTTCAAACCCGACAGAAATGATTCTCACCGCAGAATGGATAAGGAGCTAATGGTTGGAATGAGTTAAACACATACTGCAATGTTCAGTTCTATTACATACGAAGAGCCTGGATTTCACGCAGCCTGTTTTTCATCTGAAATAAGTAGTTGCTGCTGTACCCTTGAGTCATGCAGATCCCACCATCAGAGAGCTGAAAATGATCATTGTTAGGATTGTTTTGCATAATCTATTCAGTGTGACCGTGTACTGCACCATACAGTAGGTAAGATGTATGCTATGGGAGTGATGTATAGCATCAGTAATTCACACACAAGACTCCCATGATTAAAATGCTTGTTGATGTTTTTTACTTACCTCATTAAAATGATATGTTTAAATACACACATATGGATATGCACAGCACATACGGTATGCAAAGCATGCCACTGGTTTTTAGCTATTCATCTTCTCACACAAACATGCACCCTTGGGTTAGCCAAGAATTGTAACCCTGAGTCCGTAGCATTCAGATGCTGATCCTTTGGCTAACCTCCAGTCCAGCTAGCACGAGAGCAGTGTATACCGCAGGCTAAAAACTGTGACACACACACAGACTCACATATACACACACGACTCGCACACACACAGACTCACATATACACACACACAGAGACAGATGTCAGGCGGGCGCAGGCGGTGGTCAGTCATTAGGGTCAAAATACATACCCCGCAGCCGGCCAGTCCGCAGCCATACTGTAATGTCAAATCAGCTTTAACACACTGACATAACACCTTGCCTTTTAAACACGCACGCACGCACGCACGCACGCACACACACACACACACACACACACACACACACACACACACACACACACACACACACACACACACACTATGGTAGACACACACACACTATGGTAGACACACACACACTATGGTAGACACACACACACTATGGTACACACACACTATGGTACACACACACTATGGTAGACACACACACTATGGTAGACACACACACACTATGGTAGACACACACACACTATGGTACACACACACTATGGTAGACACACACACACACACACTATGGTAGACACACACACACTATGGTAGACACACACCCACTATGGTACACACACACTATGGTAGACACACACACACACTATGGTAGACACACACACACTATGGTACACACACACTATGGTAGACACACACACTATGGTAGACACACCACACAATGGTAGACACACACACACTATGGTAGACACACACCACTATGGTACACACACACTATGGTAGACACACACACTATGGTACACACACTATGGTAGATACACACCCACTATGGTAGACACACACCCACTATGGTAGACACACACACACTATGGTAGACACACACACACTATGGTAGACACCCACACCCACTATGGTAGACACACACACACTATGGTAGACACACACGCACACAACTATGGTAGACACACACACACACAATGGTAGACACACACACACTATGGTACACACACACTATGGTAGACACACACCCACTATGGTACACACACTATGGTAGACACACACACACTATGGTACACACACACTATGGTAGACACACACACACTATGGTAGACACACACACACTATGGTAGACACACACACACTATGGTAGACACACACCCACTATGGTACACACACTATGGTAGACACACACACACACTATGGTAGACACACACCCACTATGGTACACACACTATGGTAGACACACACACACTATGGTAGACACACACACACTATGGTAGACACACACTATGGTAGACACACACACACACTATGGTAGACACACGCACACAATGGTAGACACACACACACAATGGTAGACACACACACACTATGGTACACACACACTATGGTAGACACACACACACAATGGTACACACTAAAAAAACACATGCACTCAAAAGGAAAACAACAAATATTTGACATATACATTGAATAATTACATAGTTCAAACAAAAAGCCCACACATATTTAAATCTTACATTTCAAATTTCTATACACTGAGATTATACACACACAATCAGATACAGCTGAAGTTGGAAGTTTACATACACCTTAGCCAAATACATTTAAACTCCATTTTTCTACAATTCCTGACATTTAATCCTAGTAAAAATTCCCTGTCTTAGGTCAGTTAGGATCACCACTTTATTTTAAGAATGTGAAATGTCAGAATAATAATAATAATATTTCAGCTTTTATTTCTTTCATCACATTCCCAGTGGGTCAGAAGTTTACATACACTCAATTAGTATTTGGTAGCATTGCCTTTAAATGGTTTAACTTGGGTCAAACGTTTTGGGTAGCCTTCCACAAGCTTTCCACAATAGGTTGGTTGAATTTTGTCCCATTCCTCCTGACAGAGCTGGTGTAATATGAGTCAGGTTTGTAGATCTCCTTACTCGCACATGCTTTTTCAGCTCTGCCCACAATCAGATCAGGGTTTTGTGATGGCCACTCCAATACCTTGACTTTGTTGTCCTTAAGCCATTTTGCCACAACTTTGGAAGTATGCTTGTGGTCATTGTTCATTTGGAAGACACATTTGCGACCAAGCTTTAACTTCCTGACTGATGTCTTGAGATGCTTCAATATATCCACATAATTTTCCTATCTCATGATGCCAACTATTTTGTGAAGTGCACCAGTCCCTCCTGCAGCAAAGCACCCCCACAACATGATGCTACCAACCCGTGTTTCAAGGTTGGGATGGTGTTCTTCGGCTTGCAAACCTCCCCTTTTTTCCTCCAAATATAACAAAGGTCATTATGGCCAAACAGTTCTATTTTTGTTTCATCAGACCAGAGAACATTTCTCCAAAAAGTATGACCGTTGTCCCCATGTGCAGTTGCAAACCGTAGTCTGGCTTTTTTTATGGCTGTTTTGGAGCAGTGGCTTCTTCCTTGCTGAGCAGCCTTTCAGGTTATGCCGATATAGAACCCGTTTTACTATGGATATAGATACTTTTGTACCTGTATCTTCACAAGGTCCTTTGCTGTTGTTCTGGGATTGATTTGCACTTTTCGCAGCAAGGTACGTTCATCTTTAGGAGACAGAACACTTCTACTTCCTGAGCGGTATGACGGCTGGGTGGTCCCATAGTGTTTATACTTGCGTACTAAGGACGAACCAGACTTGCAGGTCTTGGCTGTTTTATTTGGATTTTCCCATGATGTCAAGCAGAGGCACTGAGTTTGAAGGTAGGCCTTGAAACACTTCCACATGTACACCTCCAATTGACTCAAATCATATCAATTAGCCTATCAGAAGCTTCTAAAGCCATGAGATCATTTTCTGGAATTTTCCAAGCTGTTTAAAGGCACAGTCATCTTAGTGTATGTAAACTTCTGACCCACTGGAATTGTAATACAGTGAAATAATCTGTCTGTCAACAATTGTTGGAAAAATTACTTAGTAGATTACAAAGTAGATGTCCTAACCGACTTGCCAAAACTATAGTTTCTTAACAAGAAATGTGTGGAGTGGTTGAAAAACAAGTTTTAATGACTCCAACCTAAGTGTATGTAAACTTCCGACTTCAATTGTACTCTCTCTGAGACATTCAAACTTCACTTGTCACTCAAAATAACGACCAGCATCTCAATGGGGATTATGTGAAAAAACAATGTCTTTTTTATTCCATAAATGTCTCAGTGTGGCACATGAACAGAGGTTGAATGGTCTGAAAAAAGATTTGGCACGGAACCTTTAAGCAGAACAAATGACCCCTCCTCCACACACACGTGCCATGTTTCCAGTGTTAATACAGACACTCATGGTTAGAACAGGCTAGAACAGAGTCATAAGAAAGAATCACGAGAACAACCATAGTCAATATTGCAGAAGAAAAGAAGAAGCGAACCAAAAGAGCAGATGGAGTCTATGTTTAATTAAACAGAGGGAAGGAAATATCTCAAGTGTTGGCTTGTTGTAGTGTTCATTTTCCCTTTTTTCCTGAGAGGGTTAGGGTTGAAGTAACACGTGTGTGTGTGTGTGTGTGTGTGTGTGTGTGTGTGTGTGTGTGTGTGTGTGTGTGTGTGTGTGTGTGTGTGTGTGTGTGTGTGTGTGTGTGTGTGTGTGTGTGTGTGTGTGTGTGTGTGTGTGTGTGTGTGTGTGTGTGTGTGTGTGTGTGTGTGTGAGACTCAGAGCAAGGCAGGGACTGATGCTTTATCTACATTTCTGAGGGACAGGGTGAGAAAAGGGAGACAAGGAGAAAGGGGGTAAGTCAGCCATGCTCCTTCACTTCCTGTGGGTGAGGATTGGAGTCATCGGCCCCTCCAGCACTGGTTGACATATAAGCACCACAGCGTTCTTCCTCATGTCCCTCTCTCTTCTTCACACACACACACACACACACACACACACACACACACACACACACACACACACACACACACACACACACACACACACACACACACACACACACACACACACACACACACACACACACACACACACACACACACACACACACACACACACACCCTCTTATACCCAAGCACACCGCACACACTCATAAACACACAACTGTGCACAAGCACATGCATGCACACATATAGACAGGCACACACACTCGTACACACACAGATATACACAAATACAGTGTATATACACACAGATACAGTGTAGCATACCCAGGCCAGTACCCAGACAGGATAAGGAGTGACAGGAAGTCTCAGTGTCCTCTGACAATCAACCTCATCGCTCATTCCTCCTGCTTCTCTGTCTCTCTGTCTCTCTGTCTCTCTGTCTCTCTGTCTCTCTGTCTCTCTGTCTCTCTGTCTCTCTGTCTGTGAGAGGGAGTTGTCTGCCTGAGGGGAAAGGGTTGTTCTGTGGTGAGTGAGGTATACACTGTGGGTGACCATGTTGGATATATGAGGTAAAGCACAGGAAGTTGCTGAGGGGAGGACGACTCATAATAATGGCTGGAACGGAGCAAATGGAATGTCATCAAACACATGGAAACCACATGTTTGATGTATTTGATACCAATTCCCTGATTCCTCTCCAGCCATTACCATGAGCCAGTCCTCCCCATTTAAGATGCCACCAACCTCCTGTGAGGTAAATGCATGGTAAACACGAGGGAAACGTGTTAAGTAACACCAGGGTTTGAGCGCATTAGAAGCCACACTCTGCCAGCTGGTGGCTGATGGTGTGGAGTGAGGTAAAAAATAAAGTATCAAAGGGGGGGTGTCAGAGACGGAGGTTGAAGGAGACCCGCCTGAATAAATACATCAGCACCAATGAGGACAGCAGCACACCTCCAAAACTGACAGGGGAGACAATAAGGTTTTAAAAATGTAAAGTTAAAAGACAAAATCAATATCTCCAGTTAAAGGGCCTTATAAATTAATGTTGAAAGACCCCAAACACCAAATGGCCTCAGATTGCATCACTGATGATGTGTCCATGAGCATCAGATGTATTCATTCAATAATATTGATTCTTGAAGAATCTAACTTCTAAATGCCTCATGGGCTTAGTTCAACTATTAGCTTGTTTTACTCCAATGTTTGTAAACAAAGTAAATGTAAACAAACACTGTATTAAAACATAGTTAGAGCAAGAGTGTTGATATCATGGATGCGAGGTCAGTACTTGCATCCATAGCTCTGTCAATGAACTTGAGAGTGGTTACATTGCCTATGAACTTGAGAGTGGTTACATTGCCTATGAACTTGAGAGTGGTTACATTGCCTAAAAATTTGAGAGTGGTTACATTGCCTATGAATTTGAGAGTGGTTACATTGCCTATGAACTTGAGAGTGGTTACATTGCCTATGAATTTGAGAGTGGTTACATTGCCTATGAATTTGAGAGTGGTTACATTGCCTATGAATTTGAGAGTGGTTACATTGCCTATGAATTTGAGAGTGGTTACATTGCCTATGAATTTGAGAGTGGTTACATTGCCTATGAATTTGAGAGTGGTTACATTGCCCAATCCCTCAGCCTTTTACCGAAACAATGGCGGGGAGGGGCTTTGTTTGAACTGAGGGTTGCCCCATTAAACTTGATTTCATATTGATGAATGTTTACTGCTACTCTGCTTCTCCCTTTCAAGTTGGCTCATTGCATTGATTCTGGAGGTAATATAATAGAACAATTCTGTGCCATTTAGCAAACGCTTTTAAGCAACTTAGTCAGGTCAGCCCTCAGAGCCCTGACTCCTCCTCCAGCTCTACTCTGCTGCCTGGCTGTCTAGGGAGGTTCTGGCCACCAGTGTTGGGGTATGGATTGAACTTGACCCTGCATCACACTGGGTTGCTGGCGCCTCTATCCCCACACAAGGAAACGACTATCAACACATGATCCCCTGGCTGCGTATTCCTCTCACACCGTGGTTATTCTACACTGGCCCTCCATAGTGTGCAGCGGAGCAGACCGCCATTTGCACTTCAAAGCTTTCGAATGTGCGCTATGGCCGCAGCCCAGCTTCAAACAAACATCCGACACAGTAAAGTGTGAATATGATGGCGAGCCAAGGCGCACATAAACTGTAAATCTGTGTGCTGTGTTGCTGTGGAGGAGAGGAGAGCAGAGTAGCAGAGGGGGGTGAATGTGTGTTGCTGTTGGGAGACTTGACTGGGAGCTTGTCCTCTGAGAGGAGAGGAGCACAGCTGCTGGCTCAGCACATCCTTTAATAGTCGCCGATGGTTCAGGACATTCCGATATGATTCCAACAACTCCACAACACATCCCGAACAACAGGGAAGGTTCGAGCATTGCAGGGGACGTCAGAGTGTTCTACAACATCTGTCATAAACGGTTCCAATTATCAAGTCTGGAACACTTTGGATTAGGAGTCAATTTCTCTAATCTAGAACTTCCAAAAACAAGGATCTTAATGTTCTAGAACCTTCAGAATGAAGTGTTCCATAATGTTCCTTCTCAGAACAGGGTGTTTAAAGACATGAAGAACAGTGTCCCAGCTGAAAACCACAGCTACGGTGTGCTCAGGAAGGCCTAGCCTGATGACCAGATCCATTATGCTGGACCCCACAATTAGTGGCTTTTCAGCATGTCCCATTAGAGTGTTGGAGTAACAGTGATGGCTGCTCCTGTTAAAGGAGAATTTAGCTTTTTTGCAACCAAATCTCTATTTTTGATGTAAATGGCAAGTTATAGAAGTTTGCGGAAACGGATAAGCTCTCAAAATAGTGATGCGGGTCTTTAGATGTTATATACTGAGAGCTTTGCCGTTCCTAAAAGAACATATATGGGTGTTTTTGGAGAATTTGTTCATGCTTTTTCAGAGCTCCCTTACGGGGATGAGGAAGTAAATCACTGGTTGGGGTAAGTTTTCCAAAGACAAGTGAAATCTAAATAATAGTAGATTTAGTTCAAAATAAAACTTCCCCTCATATGAACCTGTCCACCTGAGGTTGCCTGACCTCTAGCACAGCACAGTCATCGACAGAAGATGAAGTCATCCACGATGAGACACACTAATCTCCCGAGGTCACGGCACGCTAACACTCATGTCAGCCGCCCAAGTCAACCAAAACGGACATCTTGTGACAGAGGACATGGTTGCCAGGGAAAACAATGAAATATGCCATATGTTAAAGTCTCTCTGTTCTCAAATGAAGGACACCTTCACAGAACAAAAAAGCCCCAGCCTCTGAACCGCAGCCCTGTTGGGAGCTGGCGAGGGGTTTGTGTTAAGCCCACCGCACAAAGACACACATCATTAAGAAAGCCTTTCAATCAATCATTCACGATCAATCAGTCAGTCAATGTCAGTCAGTCAGTCAATCCGCAAATGTGTGTGCGCTCATGCCTATATGTGCTTGTGCGTGTGTATGTGTGCTCCTACGTATGTGCGCTCCCTACGTATGTGTGTAGGCAACAGGAGGCCTGTTTGATAAGTGACTGCAGGCTCTTGTACAAATCACCACGGATGAAGCAGACTGACGTCCATGAGCATCTGATCTCAACCTCCACAAAACCTCACAGGGAGAATATGGACAGGAAATACTGAGCCAGCACCACACGCACAAGCAGAATAACCAAGAGAGCATCTAAACACCATCCTCGTAGAAGTAGATGTGCTTAAAACCCATCTAAAGGCCGACTGGCGTCATAGTAATAAAATCACCCACTGACTACTAGTCCTGACAATGGACGTAAAGTTAAACACGGAGACTAGAGACTACAGACACACAGATCCACCGTCTCAGTCGCCATCATCTCATCATCATCATCATGATGTGTGACAATAAACCGCACGGTTTCTCTGGGTCTGTATTCATAGGCCATCTGACGGCCGTTAAAAATATGATAGCAATAATAATGCTTATAAATTACAGCGGTTTGACACTTCTGGCCTTGACAACTGGGAGGAGCATTTGCATTTGGCGCTGGAGCGTATGCATCATTGACACTATGAGTATCAATAATGTAAGCGGCTCCACTGTCGTTTCACAACTATTTTTAAATGGTTGGGTGACAGATTAAATGAAACTCTACGAGGAAGATAACAACTTACTAATTCTATGGCTTACATCTGTTCACCACCCACATATGGGACCAGCTCCAATGGTGGACCTGGCTGGTTCCCTAAAGGTGTTGTCTCACCTAAACAAGGCTATTGTCATGTTT
>NW_025748783.1:0-30878 GCF_021184085.1 Oncorhynchus gorbuscha
AGGAAGGACACCTGTATCTTTGTAGTGATTGGGTGTATTGATACACTGGGTTAGGAAGGACACCTGTATCTTTGTAGTGATTGGGTGTATTGATTGGGTGTATTGATACACTGGGTTAGGAAGGACACCTGTATCTTTGTAGTGACTGGGTGTATTGATACACTGAGTTAGGAAGGACACCTGTATCTTTGTAGTGACTGGGTGTATTGATACACTGGGTTAGGAAGGACACCTGTATCTTTGTAGTGACTGGGTGTATTGATACACTGGGTTAGGAAGGATGCCTGTATCTTTGTAGTGACTGGGTGTATTGATACACTGAGTTAGGAAGGACACCTGTATCTTTGTAGTGACTGGGTGTATTGATACACTGGGTTAGGAAGGACACCTGTATCTTTGTAGTGACTGGGTGTATTGATACACTGAGTTAGGAAGGACGCCTGTATCTTTGTAGTGACTGTGTGTATTGATACACTGGGTTAGGAAGGACACCTGTATCTTTGTAGTGATTGGGTGTATTGATACACTGGGTTAGGAAGGACACCTGTATCTTTGTAGTGACTGGGTGTATTGATACACTGGGTTAGGAAGGACACCTGTATCTTTGTAGTGATTGGGTGTATTGATACACTGGGTTAGGAAGGACACCTGTATCTTTGTAGTGATTGGGTGTATTGATACACTGGGTTAGGAAGGACACCTGTATCTTTGTAGTGACTGGGTGTATTGATACACTGAGTTAGGAAGGACGCCTGTATCTTTGTAGTGACTGGGTGTATTGATACACTGAGTTAGGAAGGACGCCTGTATCTTTGTAGTGATTGGGTGTATTGATACACTGAGTTAGGAAGGACGCCTGTATCTTTGTAGTGACTGGGTGTATTGATACACTGGGTTAGGAAGGACACCTGTATCTTTGTAGTGACTGGGTGTATTGATACACTGGGTTAGGAAGGACGCCTGTATCTTTGTAGTGACTGGGTGTATTGATACACTGGGTTAGGAAGGACACCTGTATCTTTGTAGTGACTGGGTGTATTGATACACTGGGTTAGGAAGGACGCCTGTATTTTTGTAGTGACTGGGTGTATTGATACACTGAGTTAGGAAGGACACCTGTATCTTTGTAGTGACTGGGTGTATTGATACACTGGGTTAGGAAGGACACCTGTATCTTTGTAGTGATTGGGTGTATTGATACACTGGGTTAGGAAGGACACCTGTATCTTTGTAGTGATTGGGTGTATTGATACACTGGGTTAGGAAGGACACCTGTATCTTTGTAGTGATTGGGTGTATTGATACACTGGGTTAGGAAGGACACCTGTATCTTTGTAGTGATTGGGTGTATTGATACACTGGGTTAGGAAGGACACCTGTATCTTTGTAGTGATTGGGTGTATTGATACACTGAGTTAGGAAGGACGCCTGTATCTTTGTAGTGACTGGGTGTATTGATACACTGAGTTAGGAAGGACACCTGTATCTTTGTAGTGATTGGGTGTATTGATACACTGGGTTAGGAAGGACACCTGTATCTTTGTAGTGACTGGGTGTATTGATACACTGAGTTAGGAAGGACGCCTGTATCTTTGTAGTGACTGGGTGTATTGATACACTGGGTTAGGAAGGACACCTGTATCTTTGTAGTGATTGGGTGTATTGATACACTGAGTTAGGAAGGACGCCTGTATCTTTGTAGTGACTGGGTGTATTGATACACTGAGTTAGGAAGGACACCTGTATCTTTGTAGTGACTGGGTGTATTGATACACTGGGTTAGGAAGGACACCTGTATCTTTGTAGTGACTGGGTGTATTGATACACTGAGTTAGGAAGGACGCCTGTATCTTTGTAGTGACTGGGTGTATTGATACACTGAGTTAGGAAGGACACCTGTATCTTTGTAGTGACTGGGTGTATTGATACACTGAGTTAGGAAGGACGCCTGTATCTTTGTAGTGACTGGGTGTATTGATACACTGAGTTAGGAAGGACACCTGTATCTTTGTAGTGACTGGGTGTATTGATACACTGAGTTAGGAAGGACACCTGTATCTTTGTAGTGACTGGGTGTATTGATACACTGAGTTAGGAAGGACGCCTGTATCTTTGTAGTGATTGGGTGTATTGATACACTGAGTTAGGAAGGACACCTGTATCTTTGTAGTGACTGGGTGTATTGATACACTGGGTTAGGAAGGACACCTGTATCTTTGTAGTGACTGGGTGTATTGATACACTGGGTTAGGAAGGACGCCTGTATCTTTGTAGTGACTGGGTGTATTGATACACTGGGTTAGGAAGGACACCTGTATCTTTGTAGTGACTGGGTGTATTGATACACTGGGTTAGGAAGGACGCCTGTATCTTTGTAGTGACTGGGTGTATTGATACACTGAGTTAGGAAGGACACCTGTATCTTTGTAGTGACTGGGTGTATTGATACACTGAGTTAGGAAGGACACCTGTATCTTTGTAGTGACTGGGTGTATTGATACACTGAGTTAGGAAGGACGCCTGTATCTTTGTAGTGACTGGGTGTATTGATACACTGGGTTAGGCAGGACACCTGTATCTTTGTAGTGACTGGGTGTATTGATACACTGGGTTAGGAAGGACACCTGTATCTTTGTAGTGACTGGGTGTATTGATACACCATCCAAAGTGTAATTCAATATCTGCTTACATTTTTTTTTAGGTGCCGTTCTTTGCGAGGCATCTGTGTTTGAAATTCACTGCTCGACTGAGGGACCTTACCAAGTATTGTAAAACATCATGTAAAAACACAATTTTTGCAACTTATTATGTGACTAGTTAAAACCTCTTGAGTGTAGGGGGCAGTATTTTGATGTTTGGATGAAAAACGTACCCAAATTAAACTGCCTATTTCTCAGGCTCAGAATCTACAATATGCAAATAATTGTCAGATTACGATAGAAAACACTCTAAAGTTTCCAAAACTGTCAAAATATCGTCTGTGAGTATAACAGAACTGATATTGCAGGCGAAAACCTGAGGTAAATCAAACCAGGAAGTGGCTTCTATTTTGAAAGCTCCATGTTCCATAGCCTGCCTTCGCTCCATTTAAAGGGATATCAACCATATCCATTTTCCTATGGCTTCCCCATGGTGTGAACAGTCTTTAGACATAGTTTCAGACTTTTATTTGAAAAATGAGCGAGAAAGATCACATCACGTCATTGTATGGCTGGGTGCCAGCAGCATTTTGTATGCGCAACAGCTTGGTGCTGCCATTTTCTCTCTCTCTCTCCGATTGAAAAAGCTACATTCCCGGTTGATATATTATTGATTATATATTGTAAAAACAACCTGAGGCTTGATTATAAAAAACGTTTGAAATGTTTCTACGAACTTTACGGATACTATTTGGAATTTTCGTCTGCGATGTCGTGACCGCTGGAGCCTGTGGATTTCTGAACATAACGCGCCAACCAAATGGAGGTATTTTGGATATAAAAATAATCTTTATGGAACAAAAGGAACATTTATTGTGTAACTGGGAGTCTCGTGAGTGCAAACATCCAAAGATCATCAAAGGTAAGTGATTTAATTTATTGCTTTTCTTACTTTTGTGACCAATCTACTTGGCTGCTAGCTTTTTGTAATGTTTTGTCTACTGAGAGAGATGTTCTTACATAAACGCTGACACGCCAGGTGTATTATCAACAAGCTAAGCTGTCTTTTGCTATATTGCACTTGTGATTTCATGAAAATTAATTATTTTTAGAAATTTAATTTAAATTTGGCCCTCTGCAATTCAGCGGATGTGGACGAAAAGGATCCCGCGGGATGGGTGCACCAAGAAGGTTTAACCACACAGTCCTGAACTTATTCAGGCTTCGCCATAACAAAGGAGTTGAATACTTATTGACTCAAGACATTTCAGCTTTTCATTTTTTTATTAATTTGTAAAAATGTCTAAAAACATAATTCCACTTTGACATTATAGGGTATTGTGTGTAGACCAGTGACACAACATCTCCATTTAGAAATAACAAAATGTCTAAAAAGTTGTTTTTTTTCAAGCCTACTTTCTGAAGGCTTTGTAGCAGACACACACACTTGGTCTCACCAATACTAATCTCCCTCTCTCACATCAGATATATTTTACTCACCATCCTTATTGGATTACAGTGCAGCTCCACAATGACGTAACGGTATTGATTTGTGTGAAGGAGTTTCAACCCTCAGGGGAGATGTGCTGTGTCATTATCTTTATCATTATCGTTATCATTATCATGATCAATACCTCCCTCAGGGAGATACACTGTGTCGTTATCAATACCTGCCTCAGGGGAGATGTACTGTGTCATTATCATTATCAATACCTCCCTCAGGGGAGATGTACTGTGTCATTATCGTTATAATTATCGTTATCATTATCATTATCAATACCTCCCTCAGGGGAGATGTACTGTGTCATTATCATTATCAATACCTCCCTCAGGGAGATACACTGTGTCATTATCAATACTTCCCTCAGGGGAGATTTACTGTGTCATTATCATTATCAGTATCATTATCAATACCTCCCTTGGGGGAGATGTACTGTATCATTATCATTATCGTTATCAATACCTCCCTCAGGGGAGATGTACTGTGTCATTATCATTATCAGTATCAATACCTCCCTCAGGGGAGATGTACTGTGTCATTATCATTATCATTATCAATACCTCCCTCAGGGAGATACACTGTGTCATTATCATTATCCTTATCAATACCTCCCCCATGGGAGATACACTCTGTCATTATCATTATCATTACCTCCCTCAGGGGAGATGTGCTGTATCATTATCATTATCAATACCTTCCTCAGGGGAGATGTACTGTGCCATTATCATTATCATTATCAATACCTCCCTCGGGGGAGATGTGCTGTATCATTATCAATACCTCCCTCAGGGGAGATGTACTGTGTCATTATCAATACCTCTCTCAGGGGAGATGTACTGTGTCATTATCAATACCTCCCTCAGGGGAGATGTACTGTGTCATTATCAATACCTCCCTCAGGGGAGATGTACTGTGTCATTATCAATACCTCCCTTAGGGGAGATGTGCTGTGTCATTATCATTATCAATACCTCCCTCAGGGAGATACACTGTGTCATTATCAGTATCATTATCAATACCTCCCTCAGGGGAGATGTACTGTATCATTATCAATACCTCCCTCAGGGGAGATGTACTGTATCATTATCAATACCTCCCTCAGGGGAGATGTACTGTGTCATTATCAGTATCAATACCTCCCCCAGGGGAGATACACTGTGTCATTATCATTATCATTACCTCCCTCAGGGGAGATGTGCTGTATCATTATCATTATCAATACCTTCCTCAGGGGAGATGTACTGTGCCATTATCATTATCATTATCAATACCTCCCTCGGGGGAGATGTGCTGTATCATTATCAATACCTCCCTCAGGGGAGATGTACTGTGTCATTATCAATACCTCTCTCAGGAGAGATGTACTGTGTCATTATCAATACCTCCCTCAGGGGAGATGTACTGTGTCATTATCTTTATCATTATCGTTATCATTATCATGATCAATACCTCCCTCAGGGAGATACACTGTGTCGTTATCAATACCTCCCTCAGGGGAGATGTACTGTGTCATTATCATTATCAATACCTCCCTCAGGGGAGATGTACTGTGTCATTATCGTTATAATTATCGTTATCATTATCATTATCAATACCTCCCTCAGGGGAGATGTACTGTGTCATTATCGTTATAATTATCGTTATCATTATCATTATCAATACCTCCCTCAGGGGAGATGTACTGTGTCATTATCATTATCAATACCTCCCTCAGGGAGATACACTGTGTCATTATCAATACTTCCCTCAGGGGAGATTTACTGTGTCATTATCATTATCAGTATCATTATCAATACCTCCCTCGGGGGAGATGTACTGTATCATTATCATTATCGTTATCAATACCTCCCTCAGGGGAGATGTACTGTGTCATTATCATTATCAGTATCAATACCTCCCTCAGGGGAGATGTACTGTGTCATTATCATTATCATTATCAATACCTCCCTCGGGGGAGATGTGCTGTATCATTATCAATACCTCCCTCAGGGGAGATGTACTGTGTCATTATCAATACCTCTCTCAGGGGAGATGTACTGTGTCATTATCAATACCTCCCTTAGGGGAGATGTGCTGTGTCATTATCATTATCAATACCTCCCTCAGGGAGATACACTGTGTCATTATCAGTATCATTATCAATACCTCCCTCAGGGGACATGTACTGTATCATTATCAATACCTCCCTCAGGGGAGATGTACTGTATCATTATCAATACCTCCCTCAGGGGAGATGTACTGTGTCATTATCATTATCAGTATCAATACCTCCCCCAGGGGAGATACACTGTGTCATTATCATTATCATTACCTCCCTCAGGGGAGATGTGCTGTATCATTATCATTATCAATACCTTCCTCAGGGGAGATGTACTGTGCCATTATCATTATCATTATCAATACCTCCCTCGGGGGAGATGTGCTGTATCATTATCAATACCTCCCTCAGGGGAGATGTACTGTGTCATTATCAATACCTCTCTCAGGGGAGATGTACTGTGTCATTATCAATACCTCCCTCAGGGGAGATGTACTGTGTCATTATCTTTATCATTATCGTTATCATTATCATGATCAATACCTCCCTCAGGGAGATACACTGTGTCGTTATCAATACCTCCCTCAGGGGAGATGTACTGTGTCATTATCATTATCAATACCTCCCTCAGGGGAGATGTACTGTGTCATTATCGTTATAATTATCGTTATCATTATCATTATCGATACCTCCCTCAGGGGAGATGTACTGTGTCATTATCGTTATAATTATCGTTATCATTATCAATACCTCCCTCAGGGGAGATGTACTGTGTCATTATCATTATCAATACCTCCCTCAGGGAGATACACTGTGTCATTATCAATACTTCCCTCAGGGGAGATTTACTGTGTCATTATCATTATCAGTATCATTATCAATACCTCCCTCGGGGGAGATGTACTGTATCATTATCATTATCGTTATCAATACCTCCCTCAGGGGAGATGTACTGTGTCATTATCATTATCAGTATCAATACCTCCCTCAGGGGAGATGTACTATGTCATTATCATTATCATTATCAATACCTCCCTCAGGGAGATACACTGTGTCATTATCAATACCTCCCTCAGGGGAGATACACTGTGTCATTATCATTATCAATACCTCCCTCAGGGAGATACACTGTGTCATTATCATTATCCTTATCAATACCTCCCCCAGGGGAGATACACTGTGTCATTATCATTATCATTACCTCCCTCAGGGGAGATGTGCTGTATCATTATCATTATCAATACCTTCCTCAGGGGAAATGTACTGTGCCATTATCATTATCATTATCAATACCTCCCTCGGGGAGATGTGCTGTATCATTATCAATACCTCCCTCAGGGGAGATGTACTGTGTCATTATCAATACCTCTCTCAGGGGAGATGTACTGTGTCATTATCAATACCTCCCTCAGGGGAGATGTACTGTGTCATTATCAATACCTCCCTCAGGGGAGATGTACTGTGTCATTATCAATACCTCCCTTAGGGGAGATGTGCTGTGTCATTATCATTATCAATACCTCCCTCAGGGAGATACACTGTGTCATTATCAGTATCATTATCAATACCTCCCTCAGGGGAGATGTACTGTATCATTATCAATACCTCCCTCAGGGGAGATGTACTGTATCATTATCAATACCTCCCTCAGGGGAGATGTACTGTGTCATTATCATTATCAGTATCAATACCTCCCCCAGGGGAGATACACTGTGTCATTATCATTATCATTACCTCCCTCAGGGGAGATGTACTGTGTCATTATCATTATAATTATCAATACCTCCCTCGGGGTAGATGTACTGTGTCACTATCAATACCTCCCTCAGGGGAGATGTACTGTGTCATTATCATTATCATTATCAATACCTTCCTCAGGGGAGATGTGCTGTATCATTATCAATACCTCCCTCAGGGGAGATGTACTGTATCATTATCATTATCAGTATCAATACCTTCCTCAGGGGAGATGTGCTGTGTCATTATCATTATCAATACCTCCCTCAGGGGAGATGTACTGTGTCATTATCATTATAATTATCGTTATCATTATCAATACCTCCCTCAGGGGAGATGTACTGTGTCATTATCATTATCAATACCTCCCTCAGGGGAGATGTACTGTGTCATTATCAATACCTCCCTCAGGGGAGATTTACTGTGTCATTATCATTATCATTATCGATACCTCCCTCAGGGGAGATGTACTGTATCATTATAATTATCATTATCAATACCTCCCTCAGGGGAGATGTACTGTGTCATTATCATTATCGATACCTCCCTCATGGGAGATGTACTGTGTCATTATCATTATCAGTATCATTATCAATACCTCCCTCAGGGGAGATGTACTGTATCATTATCATTATCAATACCTCCCTCAGGGGAGATGTACTGTGTCATTATCATTATCAGTATCAATACCTCCCTCAGGGGAGATGCACTGTGTCATTATCATTATCATTATCAATACCTCCCCCAGGGGAGATACACTGTCATTATCATTATCATTATCAATACCTCCCTCAGGGGAGATGTGCTGTATCATTATCATTATCAATACCTCCCTCAGGGGAGATGTACTGTGTCATTATCATTATCATTATCAATACCTCCTCGGGGAGATGTGCTGTATCATTATCAATACCTCCCTCAGGGGAGATGTACTGTGTCATTATCAATACCTCCCTCAGGGGAGATGTACTGTGTCATTATCAATACCTCCCTCAGGGGAGATGTACTGTGTCATTATCAATACCTCCCTCAGGGGAGATGTACTGTGTCATTATCAATACCTCCCTCAGGGGAGATGTACTGTGTCATTATCAATACCTCCCTTAGGGGAGATGTGCTGTGTCATTATCATTATCAATACCTCCCTCAGGGAGATACACTGTCATTATCAGTATCATTATCAATACCTCCCTCAGGGGAGATGTACTGTGTCATTATCATTATCAATACCTCCCTCGGGGGAGATGTACTGTGTCATTATCGTTATCATTATCAATACCTCTCTCAGGGGAGATGTACTGTATCATTATCAATACCTCCCTCAGGGGAGATGTACTGTATCATTATCAATACCTCCCCCAGGGGAGATGTACTGTGTCATTATCGTTATCATTATCAATACCTCCCTCAGGGGAGATGTACTGTGTCATTATCGTTATCAATACCTCCCTCAGGGGAGATGTACTGTGTCATTATCATTATCAGTATCAATACCTCCCTCAGGGGAGATGTACCTTGTCATTATCATTATCAGTATCAATACCTCCCTCAGGGGAGATGTGCTGTGTCATTATCATTATCAATACCTCCCTCAGGGGAGATGTACTGTGTCATTATCATTATCAGTATCAATACGTTCCTCAGGGGAGATGTGCTGTATCATTATCAATACCTTCCTCAGGGGAGATGTACTGTGTCATTATCAATACCTCCCCCAGGGAGATAAACTTTGTCATTATCATGTTCAATACCTCCATCAGGGAGCTGTACTGTATCATTATCATTATCATGTTCAATACCTCCCTCAGAGAGATACACTGTGTCATTATCATTATCAATACCTCCCTCAGGGGAGATGTACTGTATCATTTTCATTATCATTATCAATACCTCCCTCAGGGAGATACACTGTGTCATTATCAATACCTCCCTCAGGGAGATAAACTGTGTCATTATCATTATCAATACCTCCCTCAGGGGGATATGTACTGTGTCATTATCATTATCAGTATCAATACCTCCCTCGGGGAGATGTGCTGTATCATTATCAATACCTCCCTCAGGGGAGATGTACTGTGTCATTATCAATACCTCTCTCAGGGGAGATGTACTGTGTCATTATCAATACCTCCCTCAGGGGAGATGTACTGTGTCATTATCAATACCTCCCTCAGGGGAGATGTACTGTGTCATTATCAATACCTCCCTTAGGGGAGATGTGCTGTGTCATTATCATTATCAATACCTCCCTCAGGGAGATACACTGTGTCATTATCAGTATCATTATCAATACCTCCCTCAGGGGAGATGTACTGTATCATTATCAATACCTCCCTCAGGGGAGATGTACTGTATCATTATCAATACCTCCCTCAGGGGAGATGTACTGTGTCATTATCATTATCAGTATCAATACCTCCCCCAGGGGAGATACACTGTGTCATTATCATTATCATTACCTCCCTCAGGGGAGATGTACTGTGTCATTATCATTATAATTATCAATACCTCCCTCGGGGTAGATGTACTGTGTCACTATCAATACCTCCCTCAGGGGAGATGTACTGTGTCATTATCATTATCATTATCAATACCTTCCTCAGGGGAGATGTGCTGTATCATTATCAATACCTCCCTCAGGGGAGATGTACTGTATCATTATCATTATCAGTATCAATACCTTCCTCAGGGGAGATGTGCTGTGTCATTATCATTATCAATACCTCCCTCAGGGGAGATGTACTGTGTCATTATCATTATAATTATCGTTATCATTATCAATACCTCCCTCAGGGGAGATGTACTGTGTCATTATCATTATCAATACCTCCCTCAGGGGAGATGTACTGTGTCATTATCAATACCTCCCTCAGGGGAGATTTACTGTGTCATTATCATTATCATTATCGATACCTCCCTCAGGGGAGATGTACTGTATCATTATAATTATCATTATCAATACCTCCCTCAGGGGAGATGTACTGTGTCATTATCATTATCGATACCTCCCTCATGGGAGATGTACTGTGTCATTATCATTATCAGTATCATTATCAATACCTCCCTCAGGGGAGATGTACTGTATCATTATCATTATCAATACCTCCCTCAGGGGAGATGTACTGTGTCATTATCATTATCAGTATCAATACCTCCCTCAGGGGAGATGCACTGTGTCATTATCATTATCATTATCAATACCTCCCCCAGGGGAGATACACTGTCATTATCATTATCATTATCAATACCTCCCTCAGGGGAGATGTGCTGTATCATTATCATTATCAATACCTCCCTCAGGGGAGATGTACTGTGTCATTATCATTATCATTATCAATACCTCCCTCGGGGGAGATGTGCTGTATCATTATCAATACCTCCCTCAGGGGAGATGTACTGTGTCATTATCAATACCTCCCTCAGGGGAGATGTACTGTGTCATTATCAATACCTCCCTCAGGGGAGATGTACTGTGTCATTATCAATACCTCCCTCAGGGGAGATGTACTGTGTCATTATCAATACCTCCCTCAGGGGAGATGTACTGTGTCATTATCAATACCTCCCTTAGGGGAGATGTGCTGTGTCATTATCATTATCAATACCTCCCTCAGGGAGATACACTGTCATTATCAGTATCATTATCAATACCTCCCTCAGGGGAGATGTACTGTGTCATTATCATTATCAATACCTCCCTCGGGGGAGATGTACTGTGTCATTATCGTTATCATTATCAATACCTCTCTCAGGGGAGATGTACTGTATCATTATCAATACCTCCCTCAGGGGAGATGTACTGTATCATTATCAATACCTCCCCCAGGGGAGATGTACTGTGTCATTATCGTTATCATTATCAATACCTCCCTCAGGGGAGATGTACTGTGTCATTATCGTTATCAATACCTCCCTCAGGGGAGATGTACTATGTCATTATCATTATCAGTATCAATACCTCCCTCAGGGGAGATGTACCTTGTCATTATCATTATCAGTATCAATACCTCCCTCAGGGGAGATGTGCTGTGTCATTATCATTATCAATACCTCCCTCAGGGGAGATGTACTGTGTCATTATCATTATCAGTATCAATACGTTCCTCAGGGGAGATGTGCTGTATCATTATCAATACCTTCCTCAGGGGAGATGTACTGTGTCATTATCAATACCTCCCCCAGGGAGATAAACTTTGTCATTATCATGTTCAATACCTCCATCAGGGAGCTGTACTGTATCATTATCATTATCATGTTCAATACCTCCCTCAGAGAGATACACTGTGTCATTATCATTATCAATACCTCCCTCAGGGGAGATGTACTGTATCATTTTCATTATCATTATCAATACCTCCCTCAGGGAGATACACTGTGTCATTATCAATACCTCCCTCAGGGAGATAAACTGTGTCATTATCATTATCAATACCTCCCTCAGGGGGATATGTACTGTGTCATTATCATTATCAGTATCAATACCTCCCTCAGGGGAGATGTACTGTATCATTATAATTATCATTATCAATACCTCCCTCAGGGGAGATGTACTGTGTCATTATCATTATCAGTATCGATACCTCCCTCATGGGAGATGTACTGTGTCATTATCATTATCAGTATCATTATCAATACCTCCCTCAGGGGAGATGTACTGTATCATTATCATTATCAATACCTCCCTCAGGGGAGATGTACTGTGTCATTATCATTATCAGTATCAATACCTCCCTCAGGGGAGATGTACTGTGTCATTATCATTATCATTATCAATACCTCCCCCAGGGGAGATACACTGTCATTATCATTATCATTACCTCCCTCAGGGGAGATGTGCTGTATCATTATCATTATCAATACCTCCCTCAGGGGAGATGTACTGTGTCATTATCATTATCATTATCAATACCTCCCTCGGGGGAGATGTGCTGTATCATTATCAATACCTCCCTCAGGGGAGATGTACTGTGTCATTATCAATACCTCCCTCAGGGGAGATGTACTGTGTCATTATCAATACCTCCCTCAGGGGAGATGTACTGTGTCATTATCAATACCTCCCTCAGGGGAGATGTACTGTGTCATTATCAATACCTCCCTCAGGGGAGATGTACTGTGTCATTATCAATACCTCCCTTAGGGGAGATGTGCTGTGTCATTATCATTATCAATACCTCCCTCAGGGAGATACACTGTCATTATCAGTATCATTATCAATACCTCCCTCAGGGGAGATGTACTGTGTCATTATCATTATCAATACCTCCCTCGGGGGAGATGTACTGTGTCATTATCGTTATCATTATCAATACCTCTCTCAGGGGAGATGTACTGTATCATTATCAATACCTCCCTCAGGGGAGATGTACTGTATCATTATCAATACCTCCCTCAGGGGAGATGTACTGTGTCATTATCGTTATCATTATCAATACCTCCCTCAGGGGAGATGTACTGTGTCATTATCGTTATCATTATCAATACCTCCCTCAGGGGAGATGTACTGTGTCATTATCATTATCAGTATCAATACCTCCCTCAGGGGAGATGTACCTTGTCATTATCATTATCAGTATCAATACCTCCCTCAGGGGAGATGTGCTGTGTCATTATCATTATCAATACCTCCCTCAGGGGAGATGTACTGTGTCATTATCATTATCAGTATCAATACATTCCTCAGGGGAGATGTGCTGTATCATTATCAATACCTTCCTCAGGGGAGATGTACTGTGTCATTATCAATACCTCCCCCAGGGAGATAAACTTTGTCATTATCATGTTCAATACCTCCATCAGGGAGCTGTACTGTATCATTATCATTATCATGTTCAATACCTCCCTCAGAGAGATACACTGTGTCATTATCATTATCAATACCTCCCTCAGGGGAGATGTACTGTATCATTTTCATTATCATTATCAATACCTCCCTCAGGGAGATACACTGTGTCATTATCAATACCTCCCTCAGGGAGATAAACTGTGTCATTATCATTATCAATACCTCCCTCAGGGGGATATGTACTGTGTCATTATCATTATCAGTATCAATACCTCCCTCAGGGGGTATGTACTGTATCATTATCAGTATCAATACATCTGTTAGAGCCGATTTGGACATATTTGTATAAAAGACTGAACATATGGAGCTCCATGTATATTTGTGTAAATATATTAAATATTAATGTAAATGATGAAATATTAGGTACGTACCTTTATGATTTATATTTACCTGATTGAGATATATTCATTTGTTGTTAGTGTAACTCAGCCATTTGGCCCCCCCTCTTGCCTGTTCATTGTATTGTGGTAAGTGTGTTAGGATAAAGGCAGGAAGTTGGGCCTTCGGGAGAGGGGAGTCCTTGCTAGATGCGGGAGCGGTATAGTTTTTTGACCATGCAGACATACAGGCATACAGACAGGTCATAATATGTATTTTCCATATAAAGTATTCTATGCTTTAAGTTGATTGGAGACTCATTTATTTGTTAGATATAAGAAGAATAAACATTTTTGTTGCACCATATCCCTGGATGTCATTGAATGTTTGGCCGTTTGGAAACCTTGACTGTGGACTGTATGCGTACCAAACAACCCCGCTTCAGGCTTGGGCAGTCGCTATGGTATAGACGAAAGGAAGCCACTACAACATCCCTCAGGGGAGATGTACTGTATCATTATCATTATCAATACATCCCTCAGGGGAGATACACTGTGTCATTATCATTATCAATACCTCCCTCAGGGATATGTACTGTGTCATTATCATTATCAATACCTCCCTCAGGGGGAGATGCACTGTATCATTATCATTATCAGTATCAATACCTCCCTCAGGGAGATACACTGTCATTATCATTATCAATACCTCCCTCAGGGGAGATGTACTCTACTGGTCTAAAGTAGTGCACTATGGGCCTCTGGTCTAAAGTAGTGCACTATGGGCCTCTGGTCTAAAGTAGTGCACTATGGGCCTCTGGTCTAAAGTAGTGCACTATGGGCCTCTGGTCTAAAGTAGTGCACTATGGGCCTCTGGTCTAAAGTAGTGCACTATGGGCCTCTGGTCTAAAGTAGTGCACTATGGGCCTCTGGTCTAAAGTAGTGCACTATGGGCCTCTGGTCTAAAGTAGTGCACTATGGGCCTCTGGTCTAAAGTAGTGCACTATGGGCCTCTGGTCTAAGGTAGTGTACTATGGGCCTCTGGTCTAAGGTAGTGTACTATGGGCCTCTGGTCTAAGGTAGTGTACTATGGGCCTCTGGTCTAAGGTAGTGTACTATGGGCCTCTGGTCTAAAGTAGTGCACTATGGGCCTCTGGTCTAAAGTAGTGCACTATGGGCCTCTGGTCTAAAGTAGTGTACTCTGGGCCTCTGGTCTAAAGTAGTGCACTATGTAGGGAATAAGGTTCCATCAGGACATAGCCCCAGTGAGCCAGCCATCCCTCTATAAGAGCCTAATACCAATCAAAAGGTGACCTTTACAGGATCATTAATAACAGTCCTGACCTTTACAGGATCATTAGTAACAGTCCTGACCTTTACAGGATCATTAGTAACAGTCCTGACCTTTACAGGATCATTAGTAACAGTCCTGACCAATACAGGATCATAAGGAACAGTCCTGACCTTTACAGGATCATTAGTAACAGTCCTGACCTTTACAGGATCATTAGTAACAGTCCTGACCTTTACAGGATCATTAGTAACAGTCCTGACCTTTACAGGATCATTAGTAACAGTCCTGACCTTTACAGGATCATTAAGAACAGTCCTGACCTTTACAGGATCATTAGTAACAGAGTCCTGACCTTTACAGGATCATTAGTAACAGTCCTGACCTTTACAGGATCATTAGTAACAGTCCTGACCTTTACAGGATCATTAGTAACAGGACTGACCTTTACAGGATCATTAGTAACAGTACTGACCTTTACAGGATCATTAGTAACAGTCCTGAACTTTACAGGATCATTAGTAACAGTCCTGACCTTTACAGGATCATTAGTAACAGTCCTGACCTTTACATGATCATTAGTAACAGTCCTGACCTTTACAGGATCATTAGTAACAGTCCTGACCTTTACATGATCATTAGTAACAGTCCTGACCTTTACAGGATCCTTAGTAACAGTCCTGACCTTTACAGGATCATTAGTAACAGTTCTGACCTTTACATGATCATTAGTAACAGTCCTGACCTTTACAGGATCATTAATAACAAGACTGACCTTTACAGGATCATTAGTAACAGTACTGACCTTTACAGGATCATTAGTAACAGTCCTGACCTTTACAGGATCATTAATAACAGTCCTGACCTTTACAGGATCCTTAGTAACAGTCCTGACCTTTACAGGATCATTAGTAACAGTCCTGACCTTTACAGGATCATTAGTAACAGTCCTGACCTTTACAGGATCATTAATAACAGTCCTGACCTTTACAGGATCATTAGTAACAGTCCTGACCTTTACAGGATCATTAGTAACAGTCCTGACCTTTACAGGATCATTAGTAACAGTACTGACCTCCACATTAGCTGCGGTCATGCCTCTCTTCAAAGTGGGGGACACTCTTGACCCAAACTGTTATAGACCTATATCTATCCTACCCTGCCTTTCTAAGGTCTTCAAAAGCCAAGTCAACAAACAGATTAACAACCATTTCGAATCTCACCATACCCTCTCTGCTATGCAATCTGGTTTCAGAGCTGGTCATGGGTGCACCTCAGCCACGCTCAAGGTCCTAAACGATATCTTAACCGCCATCGATAGGAAACATTACTGTGCAGCAGTATTCATTGACCTGGCCAAGTCTTTTGACTCTGTCAATCACCATACATTTACATTTACATTTAAGTCATTTAGCAGACGCTCTTATCCAGAGCGACTTACAAATTGGTGCATTCACCTTATGACATCCAGTGGAACAGTCACTTTACAATAGTGCATCTAAATCTTAAAGGGGGGTGAGAGGGAATACTTATCCTATCCTAGGTATTCCTTAAAGAGGTGGGGTTTCAGGTGTCTCCGGAAGGTGGTGATTGACTCCGCTGTCCTGGCGTCGTGAGGGAGTTTGTTCCACCATTGGGGGGCCAGAGCAGCGAACAGTTTTGACTGGGCTGAGCGGGAGCTGTACTTCCTCAGTGGTAGGGAGGCGAGCAGGCCAGAGGTGGATGAACGCAGTGCCCTTGTTTGGGTGTAGGGCCTGATCAGAGCCTGGAGGTACTGAGGTGCCGTTCCCCTCACAGCTCCGTAGGCAAGCACCATGGTCTTGTAGCGGATGCGAGCTTCAACTGGAAGCCAGTGGAGAGAACGGAGGAGCGGGGTGACGTGAGAGAACTTGGGAAGGTTGAACACCAGACGGGCTGCGGCGTTCTGGATGAGTTGAAGGGGTTTAATGGCACAGGCAGGGAGACCAGCCAACAGCGAGTTGCAGTAATCCAGACGGGAGATGACAAGTGCCTGGATTAGGACCTGCGCCGCTTCCTGTGTGAGGCAGGGTCGTACTCTGCGGATGTTGTAGAGCATGAACCTACAGGAACGGGCCACCGCCTTGATGTTGGTTGAGAAAGACAGGGTGTTGTCCAGGATCACACCAAGGTTCTTAGCGCTCTGGGAGGAGGACACAATGGAGTTGTTAACCGTGATGGCGAGATCATGGAACGGGCAGTCCTTCCCCGGGAGGAAGAGCAGCTCCGTCTTGCCGAGGTTCAGCTTGAGGTGGTGATCCGTCATCCACACTGATATGTCTGCCAGACATGCAGAGATGCGATTCGCCACCTGGTCATCAGAAGGGGGAAAGGAGAAGATTAGTTGTGTGTCGTCTGCATAGCAATGATAGGAGAGACCATGTGAGGTTATGACAGAGCCAAGTGACTTGGTGTATAGCAAGAATAGGAGAGGGCCTAGAACAGAGCCCTGGGGACACCAGTGGTGAGAGCGCGTGGTGAGGAGACAGATTCTCGCCACGCCACCTGGTAGGAGCGACCTGTCAGGTAGGACGCAATCCAAGCGTGGGCCGCGCCGGAGATGCCCAACTCGGAGAGGTTGGAGAGGAGGATCTGATGGTTCACAGTATCGAAGGCAGCCGATAGATCTAGAAGGATGAGAGCAGAGGAGAGAGAGTTAGCTTTAGCAGTGCGGAGCGCCTCCGTGATACAGAGGAGAGCAGTCTCAGTTGAATGACTAGTCTTGAAACCTGACTGATTTGGATCAAGAAGGTCATTCAGAGAGAGATAGCGGGAGAGCTGGCCAAGGACGGCACGTTCAAGAGTTTTGGAGAGAAAAGAAAGAAGGGATACTGGTCTGTAATTGTTGACATCGGAGGGATCGTGTGTAGGTTTTTTCAGAAGGGGTGCAACTCTCGCTCTCTTGAAGACGGAAGGGACGTAGCCAGCGGTCAGTGATGAGTTGATGAGCGAGGTGAGGTAAGGGAGAAGGTCTCCGGAAATGGTCTGGAGAAGAGGGGAGGGGATAGGGTCAAGCGGGCAGGTTGTTGGGCGGCCGGCCGTCACAAGACGCGAGATTTCATCTGGAGAGAGAGGGGAGAAAGAGGTCAGAGCACAGGGTAGGGCAGTGTGAGCAGAACCAGCGGTGTCGTTTGACTTAGCAAACGAGGATCAGATGTCGTCGACCTTCTTTTCAAAATGGTCGTCTGCAGAGAGGGAGGAGGGGGGGGAGGGGGAGGAGGATTCAGGAGGGAGTAGAAGGTGGCAAAGAGCTTCCTAGGGTTAGAGGCAGATGCTTGGAATTTAGCGTGGTAGAAAGTGGCTTTAGCAGCAGAGACAGAGGAGGAACTACAAAGCACTCACAAACTTCTACAGATGCACAATCGAGAGCATCCTGGCGGGCTGTATCACCGCCTGGTACGGCAACTGCTCCGCCCTCAACCGTAAGGCTCTCCAGAGGGTAGTGAGGACTGCACAACGCATCACCGGGGGCAAACTACCTGCCCTCCAGGACACCTACACCACCCGTTGTTACAGGAAGGCCATAAAGATCATCAAGGACATCAACCACCCGAACCACTGCCTGTTCACCCCGCTATCATCCAGAAGGCGAGGTCAGTACAGGTGCATCAAAGCTGGGACCGAGAGACTGAAAAACAGCTTCTATCTCAAGGCCATCAGACTGTTAAATAGCCACCACTAACATTGAGTGGCTGCTGCCAACACACTGTCATTGACACTGACCCAACTCCAGCCATTTTAATAATGGGAATTGATGGGAAATGATGTAAATATATCACTAGCCACTTTAAACAATGCTACCTTATATAATGTTACTTACCCTACATTATTCATCTCATATACATATGTATATACTGTACTCTACAACATCGACTGCATCCTTATGTAACACATGTATCACTAGCCACTTTAACTATGCCACTTTGTTTACTTTGTCTACACACTCATCTCATATGTATATACTGTACTCGATACCATCTACTGTATGCTGCTCTGTACCATCACTCATTCATATATCCTTATGTACATGTTCCTTATCCCCTTACACTGTGTATAAGACAGTAGTTTTGGAATTGTTAGTTAGATTACTTGTTGGTTATCACTGCATTGTCGGAACTAGAAGCACAAGCATTTCGCTACACTCGCATTAACATCTGCTAACCATGTGTATGTGACAAATAAAATTTGATTTGATTTGATTAGAGAGGAGGGAGTGAAAGGATGCCAGGTCTGCAGGGAGGCGAGTTTTCCTCCATTTCCGCTCGGCTGCCCGGAGCCCTGTTCTGTGAGCTCACAATGAGTCATCGAGCCACGGAGCGGGAGGGGAGGACCGAGCCAGCCTGGAGGATAGGGGCCATAGAGAGTCAAAGGATGCAGAGAGGGAGGAGAGGAGGGTTGAGGAGGCAGAATCAGGAGATAGTTTGGAGAAGGTTTGAGCGGAGGGAAGAGATGATAGGATGGAAGAGGAGAGAGTAGCGGGGGAGAGAGAGAGAAGGTTGGGACGGCGCGATACCATCCGAGTAGGGGCAGTGTGGGAGGTGTTGGATGAGAGCGAGAGGGAAAAGGATACAAGGTAGTGGTCGGAGACTTGGAGGGGAGTTGCAATGAGGTTAGTGGAAGAACAGCATCTAGTAAAGATGAGGTCGAGCGTATTGCCTGCCTTGTGAGTAGGGGGAAGGTGAGAGGGTGAGGTCAAAGAGGAGAGGAGTGGAAAGAAGGAGGCAGAGAGGAATGAGTCAAAGGTAGACGTGGGGAGGTTAAAGTCGCCCAGAACTGTGAGAGGTGAGCCGTCCTCAGGAAAGGAGCTTATCAAGGCATCAAGCTCATTGATGAACTCTCCGAGGGAACCTGGAGGGCGATAAATGATAAGGATGTTAAGCTTGAAAGGGCTGGTAACTGTGACAGCATGGAATTCAAAGGAGGCGATAGACAGATGGGTAGGGGAGAAAGAGAGAATGACCACTTGGGAGAGATGAGGATCCCGGTGCCACCACCCCGCTGACCAGAAGCTCTCGGGGTGTGCGAGAACACGTGGGCGGACGAAGAGAGAGCAGTAGGAGTAGCAGTGTTGTCTGTGGTGATCCATGTTTCCGTTAGTGCCAAGAAGTCGAGGGACTGGAGGGAGGCATAGGCTGAGATGAACTCTGCCTTGTTGACCGCAGATCGGCAGTTCCAGAGGCTACCGGAGACCTGGAACTCCACGTGGGTCGTGCGCGCTGGGACCACCAGATTAGGGTGGCCGCGGCCACGCGGTGTGGAGCGTTTGTATGGTCTGTGCAGAGAGGAGAGAACAGGGATAAACAGACACATAGTTGACAGGCTACAGAAGAGGCTACGCTAATGCAAAGGAGATTGGAATGACAAGTGAACTACACGTCTCGAATGTTCAGAAAGTTAAGCTACGTAGCAAGAATCTTATTGACTCACCACATCCTATTGACTCACCACATCCTCATCGGCAGACTCGACAGCCTTAGTTTCTCAAATGATTGCCTCGCCTGGTTCACTAAGTACTTCTCTGATAAGAGTTCGGTGTGTCAAATCGGAGGGTCTGTTTTCCGGACATATGGCAGTCTCTATGGGGGTGCCACAGGGTTCAATTCTCGGACCAACTCTCTTCTCTGTATATATCAATGATGTTGCTCTTGCTGCTGGTGAGTCTCTGATCCACCTCTACGCAGATGACACCATTCTGTATACTTCCGGCCCTTCTTTGGACACTGTGTTAACTAACCTCCTGACGAGCTTCAATGTCATACAACTCTCCTTCCGTGGCCTCCACCTGCTCTTAAATACAAGTAAAACTAAATGCATGCTCTTCAACCGATCGCTGCCCACACCTGCCCGCACGTCCAGCATCACTACTCTGGACGGCTCTGACTTAGAATACGTGGACAACTACAAATACTTAGGTGTCTGGTTAGACTGTAAACTCTCCTTCAAGACTCACATTTAAGCATCTCCAATCCAAAATGAATTATAGAATCGGCTTCCTATTTCACAACAAAGCATCCTTCAGTCATGCTGCCAAACATACCCTTGTAAAACTGACCATCCTACCAATCCTCAACTTCGGCGATGTCATTTACAAAATAGCCTCCAATACCCAACTCAACAAATTGGATGCAGTCTATCACAGTGCCATCCGTTTTGTCACCAAAGCCCCATATACTACCCACCATTGTGACCTATACGCTCTCGTTGGCTGGCCCTCGCTTCATACTCGTCGCCAAACCCACTGGCTCCAGGTCATCTACAAGACCCTGCTAGGTAAAGTCCCCCCTTACCTCAGCTTGCTGGTCACCATAGCATCTCCCACCTGTAGCACACGCTCCAGCAGGTATATCTCTCTGGTCACCCCCAAAACCAATTCTTTCTTTGGCCGCCTCTCCTTCCAGTTCTCTGCTGCCAATGACTGGAACGAACTACAAAAATCTCTGAAACTGGAAACACTTATCTCCCTCACTAGCTTTAAGCACCAGCTGTCAGAGCAGCGCACAGATTACTGCACCTGTACATAGGCCATCTATAGTTTAGCCCAAACAGCTACCTCTTTCCCTTCTGTATTTATTTTATTTATTTATTTATTTTGCTCCTTTGCACCCCATTATTTCTATTTCTACTTCGCACATTCTTCCACTGCAAATCTACCATTCCACTGTTTTACTTGCTATATTGTATTTACTTCGCCACCATGGCCTTTTTTTGCCTTTACCTCCCTTATCTTACCTGACACCTGATTGAGAATCGCCTCAGGCATCCAAGCCTAACTAGACACACCCCTAATCAGCCGCGATCCCAAATATTACAAACCCCAATGCGAAACACAACATATAAACCCATGTCACACCCTGGCCTACCCAAACATATAACAAAAACACAAAATACAATGACCAAGGCGTGACAGACAGAGATTAAAGACATGAGGAGACCAGTAGACTGCAGGACAGAGATTAAAGACCTGAGGAGACCAGTAGACTGCAGGACAGAGATTAAAGACATGAGGAGACCAGTAGACTGCAGGACAGAGTTTAAAGACCTGAGGAGACCAGCAGACTGCAGGACAGAGATTAAAGATGTGAGGAGACCAGCAGACTGCAGGACAGAGATTAAAGACTTGAGGAGACCAGCAGACTGCAGGACAGAGATTAAAGACATGAGGAGACCAGTAGACTGCAGGACAGAGATTAAAGACCTGAGGAGACCAGTAGACTGCAGGACAGAGATTAAAGACGTGAGGAGACCAGTAGACTGCAGGACAGAGATTAAAGACATGAGGAGACCAGTAGACTGCAGCTTTTAGACAGATTTATGATTTACCACCCCAGCTGAGAACACCTGATCACCTCAGCTCCTTATGCCAACAGAACCAAATGAGGCCCTTTAATTGGGCAGTTTGGCTGGCTGGGCTGGTGCCTGGACTGGCTGCAGACTGGAGCAGAGGGAGGAGTTGGTGGAGACACTGTCTGGCTGCAGACTGGAGCAAGGGGAAGAGTTGGGATGAGACACTGTCTGGCTGCAGACTGGAGCAGAGGGAGGAGTTGGGATGAGACACTGTCTGGCTGCAGACTGGAGCAGAGGGAGGAGTTGGGATGAGACACTGTCTGGCTGCAGAATGGAGCAGAGGGAGGAGTTGGGATGAGACACTGTCTGGCTGCAGAATGGAGCAGAGGGAGGAGTTGGGATGAGACACTGTCTGGCTGCAGACTGGAGCAGAGGGAGGAGTTGGGATGAGACACTGTCTGGCTGCAGAATGGAGCAAGGGGAGGAGTTGGGATGAGACACTGTCTGGCTGCAGAATGGAGCAAGGGGAGGAGTTGGGATGAGACACTAGCTATCTGTGAAGTAAATTGAGTATATTGTATGCTTCTTACACTAACCATCTCTGTCTATACTACCTCCACTAACCCTCTCTGTCTATACTACACTAACCCCCTCTGTCTATACTACACTAACCCTCTCTGTCTATACTACACTAACCCTCTCTGTCTATACTACACTAACCCTCTCTGTCTATACTACACTAACCCCTCTGTCTATACTACACTAACCCTCTCTGTCTATACTACCTCCACTAACCCTCTCTGTCTATACTACCTCCACTAACCCTCTCTGTCTATACTACACTAACCCCCTCTGTCTATACTACACTAACCCTCTCTGTCTATACTACCTCCACTAACCCTCTCTGTCTATACTACACTAACCCCCTCTGTCTATACTACACTAACCCTCTCTGTCTATACTACACTAACCCTCTCTGTCTATACTACACTAACCCTCTCTGTCTATACTACACTAACCCCCTCTGTCTATACTACACTAACCCTCTCTGTCTATACTACCTCCACTAACCCTCTCTGTCTATACTACCTCCACTAACCCTCTCTGTCTATACTACACTAACCCTCTCTGTCTATACTACACTAACCCTCTCTGTCTATACTACACTAACCCTCTCTGTCTATACAACACTAACCCTCTCTGTCTATACTACACTAACCCTCTCTGTCTATACTACCTCCACTAACCCTCTCTGTCTATATTACACTAACCCTCTCTGTCTATACTACACTAACCCTCTCTGTCTATACTACACTAACCCTCTCTGTCTATACTACACTAACCCTCTCTGTCTATACTACACTAACCCTCTCTGTCTATACTACACTAACCCTCTGTCTATACTACACTAACCCTCTCTGTCTATACTACCTCTGTCACTAACCCTCTCTGTCTATACTACCTCCACTAACCCTCTCTGTCTATACTACACTAACTACTAACCCCTCTGTCACTAACCCTCTCTGTCTATACTACACTAACCCTCTCTGTCTATACTACCTCCACTAACCCTCTCTGTCTATACTACCTCCACTAACCCTCTCTGTCTATACTACCTCCACTAACCCTCTCTGTCTATACTACCTCCACTAACCCTCTCTGTCTATACTACACTAACCCTCTCTGTCTATACTACCTCCACTAACCCTCTCTGTCTATACTACACTAACCCTCTCTGTCTATACTACTGTCACTAACCCTCTCTGTCTATACTACACTAACCCTCTCTGTCTATACTACACTAACCCTCTCTGTCTATACTACACTAACCCTCTCTGTCTATACTACACTAACCCTCTCTGTCTATACTACCCTCTCTGTCACTAACCCTCTCTGTCTATACTACCTCCACTAACCCCTCTCTGTCTATACACTAACCCTCTCTGTCTATACTACCTCCACTAACCCTCTCTGTCTATACTACACTAACCCTCTCTGTCTACTACACTAACCCTCTCTGTCTACACTACACTAACCCTCTCTGTCTATACTACACTAACCCTCTCTGTCTATACTACCTCCACTAACCCTCTCTGTCTATACTACACTAACCCTCTCTGTCTATACTACACTAACCCTCTCTGTCTATACTACACTAACCCTCTCTGTCTATACTACACTAACCCTCTCTGTCTATACTACACTAACCCTCTCTGTCTATACTACACTAACCCTCTCTGTCTATACTACCTCCACTAACCTCTCTGTCTATACTACCTCCACTAACCCTCTCTGTCTATACTACCTCCACTAACCCTCTCTGTCTATACTACACTAACCCTCTCTGTCTATACTACCCTCTCTGTCACTAACCCTCTCTGTCTATACTACACTAACCCTCTCTGTCTATGTCTACTAACCCTCTCTGTCTATACTACCTCCACTAACCCTCTCTGTCTATACTACACTAACCCTCTCTGTCTATACTACACTAACCCTCTCTGTCACTAACCCTCTCTGTCTATACTACCTCCACTAACCCTCTCTGTCTATACTACTACACTAACCCTCTCTGTCTATACTAACCTCCACTACACTAACCCTCTCTGTCTATACTACACTAACCCTCTCTGTCTATACTACCTCCACTAACCCTCTCTGTCTATATACCTCCACTAACCCTCTCTGTCTATACTACACTAACCCTCTCTGTCTATACTACCTCCACTAACCCTCTCTGTCTATACTACACTAACCCTCTCTGTCTATACTACCTCCACTAACCCTCTCTGTCTATACTACACTACCCTCTCACTAACCCTCTCTGTCTATACTACCTCTGTCACTAACCCTCTCTGTCTATACTACACTAACCCTCTCTGTCTATACTACACCACTAACCCTCTCTGTCTATACTACACTAACCCACTAACCCTCTCTGTCTATACTACACTAACCCTCTCTGTCTATACTACACTAACCCTCTCACTAACTAACCCTCTCTGTCTATACTACACTAACCCTCTCTGTCTATACTACACTAACCCTCTCTGTCTATACTACACTAACCCTCTCTGTCTATACTACACACTAACCCTCTCTGTCTATACTACACTAACCCTCTCTGTCTATACTACCTCCACTAACCCTCTCTGTCTATACTACCTCTGTCACTAACCCTCTCTGTCTATACTACACTAACCCTCTCTGTCTATACTACCTCCACTAACCCTCTCTGTCTATACACTACACTAACCCTCTCTGTCTATACTACCCCTCTGTCACTAACCCTCTCTGTCTATACTACTAACCCTCTCTGTCTCCACTAACCCTCTCTGTCTATACTACACTAACCCTCTCTGTCTATACCCTAACCCTCTCTGTCTATACTACACTAACCCTCTCTGTCTACTACTACCCTCTCCACTAACTAACCCTCTCTGTCTCTCCACTGTCTATACTATACACTAACCCTCTCTGTCTATACTACACTAACCCTCTCTGTCTATACTACCTCCACTAACCCTCTCTGTCTATACTACACTAACCCTCTCTGTCTATACTACACTAACCCTCTCTGTCTATACTACACTAACCCTCTCTGTCTATACTACACTAACTCTGTCTCCACTAACCCTCTCTGTCTATACTACACTAACCCTCTCTGTCTATACTACCTCCACTAACCCTCTCTGTCTACTACTCCACTAACCCTCTCTGTCTATACTACACTAACCCTCTCTGTCTATACTACCTCCACTAACCCTCTCTGTCTATACACTACCCTCTCTGTCTATACTACACTAACCCTCTCTGTCTATACTACACTAACCCTCTCTGTCTATACTACACTAACCCTCTCTGTCTATACTACTAACCTCTCACTAACCCTCTCTGTCTATACTACACTAACCCTCTCTGTCTATACTACCCTCTCTCCACTAACCCTCTCTGTCTATACTACACTAACCCTCTCTGTCTATACTACACTAACCCTCTCTGTCTATACTACACTAACCCTCTCTGTCTATACTACACTAACCCTCTCTGTCTATACTACCTCCACTAACCCTCTCTGTCTATACTACACTAACCCTCTCTGTCTATACTACACTAACCCTCTCTGTCTATACTACACTAACCCCTCTCTGTCTATACTACACTAACCCTCTCTGTCTATACTACACTAACCCTCTCTGTCTATACTACACTAACCCTCTCTGTCTATACTACACTAACCCTCTCTGTCTATACTACACTAACCCTCTCTGTCTATACTACACTAACCCTCTCTGTCTATACTACACTAACCCTCTCTGTCTATACTACCTCCACTAACCCTCTCTGTCTATACTACCTCCACTAACCCTCTCTGTCTATATACTACACTAACCCTCTCTGTCTATACTACTAACACTAACCCTCTCTGTCTATACTACACTAACCCTCTCTGTCTATACTACACTAACCCTCTCTGTCTATACTACACTAACCCTCTCTGTCTATACTACACTAACCCTCTCTGTCTATACTACACTAACCCTCTCTGTCTATACTACACTAACCCTCTCTGTCTATACTACACTAACCCTCTCTGTCTATACTACACTAACCCTCTCTGTCTATACTACTACCCTCTCTGTCACTAACCCTCTCTGTCTATACTACACTAACCCTCTCTGTCTATACTACACTAACCCTAACCCTCTCTGTCTATACTACACTAACCCTCTCTGTCTATACTACCTCCACTAACCCTCTCTGTCTATACTACACTAACCCTCTCTGTCTATAAACTCCACTAACCCTCTCTGTCTATACTACACTAACCCTCTCTGTCTATACTACCTCCACTAACCCTCTCTGTCTATACTGTCTATACTAACCTCTCTGTCTATACTACACTAACCCTCTCTGTCTATACTACCTAACCCTCTCTGTCTATACTACACTAACCCTCTCTGTCTATACTACACTAACCCTCTCTGTCTATACTACACTAACCCTCTCTGTCTATACTACACTAACCCTCTCTGTCTATACTACACTAACCCTCTCTGTCTACCCTCTCTGTCTACACTACACTAACCCTCTCTGTCTATACTACACTAACCCTCTCTGTCTATACTACCTCCACTAACCCCTCTCTGTCTATACTACACTAACCCTCTCTGTCTATACTACACTAACCCTCTCTGTCTATACTACACTAACTAACCCTCTCTGTCTATACTACCCTCTCCACTACACCCCTCTGTCTATACTACACTAACCCTCTCTCTATACTCACTAACCCTCTCTGTCTATACTAACCCTCTCTGTCTATACTACTCCACTAACCCTCTCTGTCTATACCCTAACCCTCTGTCTATACTACACTAACCCTCTCTGTCTATACTACACTAACCCTCTCTGTCTATACTACCTCCACTAACCCTCTCTGTCTATACTACACTAACCCTCTCTGTCTATACTACACTAACCCTCTCTGTCTATACTAACACTAACCCTCTCTGTCTATACTACACTAACCCTCTCTGTCTATACTACACTAACCCTCTCTGTCTATACTACACTAACCCTCTCTGTCTATACTACACTAACCCTCTCTGTCTATACTACACTAACCCTCTCTGTCTATACTACACTAACCTCTCTGTCTATACTACACTAACCCTCTCTGTCTATATACACTAACCTCCACTAACCACTCTCTGTCTATACTACACTAACCCTCTCTGTCTATACTACTACCCTCTCTGTCTATACTACACTAACCCTCTCTGTCTATAACTACACTAACCCTCTCTGTCTATACTACCTCCACTAACCCTCTCTGTCTACACCACTAACCCTCTCTGTCTATACTACACTAACCCTCTCTGTCTACTACTAACACTAACCCTCTCTGTCTATACTAACCCTCTGTCTATACTAACCCTCTCTGTCTATACTACCCTCTCTGTCTATACTACACTAACCCTCTCTGTCTATACTACACTAACCCTCTCTGTCTATACTACACTAACCCTCTCTGTCTATACTACACTAACCCTCTCTGTCTATACTACCTCCACTAACCCTCTCTGTCTATACTACACTAACCCTCTCTGTCTATACTAAACTAACCCTCTCTGTCTATACTACACTAACCCTCTCTGTCTATACTACCTCCACTAACCTCTCTGTCTATACTACACTAACCCTCTCTGTCTATACTACACTAACCCTCTCTGTCTATACTACACTAACCCTCTCTGTCTATACTACACTAACCCTCTCTGTCTATACTACACTAACCCTCTCTGTCTATACACTAACCCTCTCTGTCTAGTACATTAACCCTCTCCGTCTACACTACACTAACCCTCTCTGTCTATACTACACTAACCCTCTCTGTCTATACTACCTCCACTAACCCTCTCTGTCTATACTACACTAACCCTCTCTGTCTATACTACACTAACCCTCTCTGTCTATACACTAACCCTCTCTGTCTATCCACTAACCCTCCATACTACACAAACACTCTCTGTCTATACTACACTAACCCTCTCTGTCTATACTACACTAACCCTCTCTGTCTATACTACACTAACCCTCTCTGTCTATACTACACTAACCCTCTCTGTCTATACTACACACTAACCCTCTCTGTCTATACTACACTAACCCTCTCTGTCTATACTACACTAACTATACTTCTCTGTCTACTACTAACCCTCTCTGTCTATCCACTAACCCTCTCTGTCTATACTACACTAACCCTCTCTGTCTACCTCCACTAACCAGCTCTGTCTATACTACACTAACCCTCTCTGTCTAAACTGTCTATACTACACCCTCTCTGTCTATACTACACTAACCCTCTGTCTATACTACACTAACCCTCTCTGTCTATACTACACTAACCCTCTCTGTCTATACTACACTAACCCTCTCTGTCTATACTACACTAACTCTCTGTCTATACTACACTAACCCTCTCTGTCTATACTACATAACCCTCTCTGTCTATACTACACTAACCCTCTCTGTCTATACTACACTAACCCTCTCTGTCTATACTACACTAACCCTCTCTGTCTATACTACACTAACCCTCTCTGTCTATACTACACTAACCCTCTCTCTGTCTATACTACACTAACCCTCTCTGTCTATACTACACTAACCCTCTCTGTCTACCCTCTCTGTCTACCTACACTAACCCTCTCTGTCTATACTACACTAACCCTCTCTGTCTATACTACCTCCACTAACCCTCTCTGTCTATACTACACTAACCCTCTCTGTCTATACTACACTAACCCTCTCTGTCTATACTAGCTCCACTAACCCTCTCTGTCTATACTACACTAACCCTCTCTGTCTATACTACACTAACCCTCTCTGTCTATACTACACTAACCCTCTCTGTCTATACTACACTAACCCTCTCTGTCTATACTACCTCCACTAACTGTCTATACTACACTAACCCTCTCCTACTAACCCTCTCTGTCTATACTACACTAACCTCTCTGTCTATACTACCTCCACTAACCCCTCTCTGTCTATACTACCTCCACTAACCCTCTCTGTCTATACTACACTAACCCTCTCTGTCTATACTACCTCCACTAACCCTCTCTGTCTATACTACCTCCACTAACCCTCTCTGTCTATACTACACTAACCCTCTCTGTCTATACTACACTAACCCTCTCTGTCTATACTACACTACCTACACTAACCCTCTCTGTCTATACTACACTAACCCTCTCTGTCCTACACTAACCCTCTCTGTCTATACTACACTAACCCTCTCTGTCTATACTACACTAACCCTCTCTGTCTATACTACACTAACCCTCTCTGTCTACTACTACACTAACCCTCTCTGTCTACACTAACCCTCTCTGTCTATACTACACTAACCCTCTCTGTCTATACTACACTAACCCTCTCTGTCTACTACACTAACCTCTCTGTCTATACTACACTAACCCTCTCTGTCTATACTACACTAACCCTCTCTGTCTATACTCTGTTCATACTACACTAACCCTCTCTTATACTACACTAACCCTCTCTGTCTATACTACACTAACCCTCTCTGTCTATACTACCTCCACTAACCCTCTCTGTCTAAATACTAACCCACTGTCTATACTACACTAACCCCTCTCTGTCTATACTACACTAACCCTCTCTGTCTATACTACA
>NW_025748784.1:0-30867 GCF_021184085.1 Oncorhynchus gorbuscha
TGATTTAATGCATCACATGAACATGTAGACGTGATTGATATTTTTCACCTTTTATCCATGTAGTGGAACTAATAATAATAACAATAATAATATAATAATAATAATAATAATAATATGAATAATACAAATATTAATAATAACAATATAATATATAATAATATGAATAATACAAATATTAATAATAACAATATAATATATAATAATATTAATAATAACAATAATAATATAATAATATTAATAATAACAATATAAAATATAATAATATTAATAATAACAATATAATATATAATAATATTAATAATAACAATATAATATATAATAATATTAATAATAACAATAATAATATAATAATATTAATAATAACAATATAATATATAATAATATTAATAATAACAATAATAATATAATAATATTAATAATAACAATATAATATATAATAATATTAATAATAACAATAATAATATAATAATATTAATAATAACAATAATAATATAATAATATTAATAATAACAATATAATAATATAATAATATTAATAATAACAATATAATATATAATAATATTAATAATAACAATAATAATATAATAATATTAATAATAACAATATAATATTTAATAATATTAATAATAACAATATAATATATAATAATATTAATAATAACAATATAATATATAATAATATTAATAATAATGTCTCACTTTCTCTTTTAATACTTTCTCTCATTCTAGTGTGTTGCTTTGTTCAACAGGTATGATATTATGATGCTGTTACTGAATTCAGTTCATAATATTAATGTTAAGAAAAGTATGTTCAGTGGTTTCATACCAAATTACACAGGAAGCAGGAGATCATTGGAATTTAGAAAACAACAAATGTTCTGATATTCTGAAAGACGACTTACAATTTATACATAAAAAATATACAACTTGTAAAATAACCTCGATATATGAATATATGAACAACATGTTATTGAATGTGACTTGACTACACCCAGTTAGCTATATGAACAACATGTTATAATGTGACTTGACTACACCCAGTTAGCTATATGAACAATATGTTATAATGTGACTTGACTCCACCCAGTTAGCTATATGAACAACATGTTATAATGTGACTTGACTACACCCAGTTAGCTATATGAACAACATGTTATTGAATGTGACTTGACTCCACCCAGTTAGCTATATGAACAACATGTTATAATGTGACTTGACTCCACCCAGTTAGCTATATGAACAATTTGTTATTGAATGTGACTTGACTCCACCCAGTTAGCTATATGAACAACATGTTATTGAATGTGACTTGACTCCACCCAGTTAGCTATATGAACAATATGTTATAATGTGACTTGACTCCACCCAGTTAGCTATATGAACAACATGTTATTGAATGTGACTTGACTCCACCCAGTTAGCTATATGAACAATATGTTATAATGTGACTTGACTACACCCAGTTAGCTATATGAACAACATGTTATAATGTGACTTGACTCCACCCAGTTAGCTATATGAACAATATGTTATAATGTGACTTGACTCCACCCAGTTAGCTATATGAACAACATGTTATAATGTCACTTGACTACACCCAGTTAGCTATATGAACAACATGTTATAATGTGACTTGACTCCACCCAGTTAGCTATATGAACAATTTGTTATTGAATGTGACTTGACTCCACCCAGTTAGCTATATGAACAACATGTTATTGAATGTGACTTGACTCCACCCAGTTAGCTATATGAACAACATGTTATAATGTGACTTGACTACGCCCAGTTAGCTATATGAACAACATGTTATAATGTGACTTGACTACACCCAGTTAGCTATATGAACAATATGTTATAATGTGACTTGACTACACCCAGTTAGCTATATGAACAATATGTTATAATGTGACTTGACTCCACCCAGTTAGCTATATGAACAATATGTTATAATGTGACTTGACTCCACCCAGTTAGCTATATGAACAATATGTTATAATGTGACTTGACTACACCCAGTTAGCTATATGAACAATATGTTATAATGTGACTTGACTCCACCCAGTTAGCTATATGAACAACATGTTATAATGTGACTTGACTCCACCCAGTTAGCTATATGAACAATATGTTATAATGTGACTTGACTCCACCCAGTTAGCTATATGAACAATATGTTATAATGTGACTTGACTCCACCCAGTTAGCTATATGAACAATATGTTATAATGTGACTTGACTCCACCCAGTTAGCTATATGAACAATATGTTATAATGTGACTTGACTCCACCCAGTTAGCTATATGAACAACATGTTATTGAATGTGACTTGACTCCACCCAGTTAGCTATATGAACAATATGTTATAATGTGACTTGACTACACCCAGTTAGCTATATGAACAACATGTTATTGAATGTGACTTGACTACACCCAGTTAGCTATATGAACAACATGTTATAATGTGACTTGACTACACCCAGTTAGCGCCATTTTGTATGATTGAACTGTCACGTAGCTGTCCCAGGTGAAATGGACTGTTACATCTGAGTGTTTTACTGTCATTCACTATACTAAAATAACACCATACATTTAATGTCTCTACACACTTTACAATAATCCCTGGGAAGAGTCTTACCTTGTAGCCTGAATTCACAACCAGAACATGTCAAGTCATTGAGATATTTTCCGTTGTGCTGAGAGAGAACCTTCCTGATGACAAGTGTCTCTGTATCTATGTTCTAGGTTCAGTTGATCTTTGGATGCAATAATATCTGGTCAAAGTCTAGTGACACAACACCATAGTATATCATAACCATAACAGCAGTTTAACCTTTGGCCAGTAAAGGCCATGGCATATTATAACATGTAGAATCATTATGATGATCCAGGTTCATATTATAACATATAGAATCATTATGATGATCCAGGTTCATATTATAACATGTAGAATCATTATGATGATCCAGGTTCATACTATAACATGTAGAATCATTATGATGATCCAGGTTCATATTATAACATGTAGAATCATTATGATGATCCAGGTTCATATTATAACATGTAGAATCATTATGATGATCCAGGTTCATATTATAACATGTAGAATCATTATGATGATCCAGGTTCATATTATAACATGTAGAATCATTATGATGATCCAGGTTCATATTATAACATGTAGAATCATTATGATGATCCAGGTTCATATTATAACATATAGAATCATTATGATGATCCAGGTTCATATTATAACATGTAGAATCATTATGATGATCCAGGTTCATATTATAACATGTAGAATCATTATGATGATCCAGGTTCATATTATAACATGTAGAATCATTATGATGATCCAGGTTCATATTATAACATGTAGAATCATTATGATGATCCAGGTTCATACTATAACATGTAGAATCATTATGATGATCCAGGTTCATATTATAACATGTAGAATCATTATGATGATCCAGGTTCATATTATAACATGTAGAATCATTATGATGATCCAGGTTCATATTATAACATGTAGAATCATTATGATGATCCAGGTTCATACTATAACATATAGAATCATTATGATGATCCAGGTTCATATTATAACATATAGAATCATTATGATGATCCAGGTTCATACTATAACATATAGAATCATTATGATGATCCAGGTTCAACATGTCTCTAACTTTGAAGGATACAATGGGGTCCCAAATTATTGACACCCTGATAAAGATTTGTAAAACTGACTGTATAAAATACATAATTCTAAGACTGAGCTATATTGTACACTCAAACAAAATTATGAAATTAAATGATTTTCTACTAATACAATATGGCTCAGAGAAAGAGATTGTGTTTAACAAGTAATAATTTATCTCTAAAGGTTTAGGGGTCAAAATTGACACACCTTTCAATACCTCACCTTGTGTGGATAATGGCACTGAGCCTTTTTCTAAAAGGTTTTATGAGTTGGAGAACACATTGGGAGTGATCTTAGACCATGCCTCCATACAGAATCCTTCCAAATCTTCCCAATTTGTTTTCTTACCATGAACAAATGACAAACTAACAAAACTGTGTATTAGTCGCCCTCTAGTGGTAGGTGGTGATAATGTATCCGGTCTCCTCTCCCTCTCTTCTCTCCGTCTCCCCTCTAGTCTCCACACTCCTCTCTCTCTCTTCTCTCTGTCTCCCCCTCTACAGTCTCCACACTCCTCTCTCTCTCTTCTCTCTGTCTCCCCCTCTACAGTCTCCACACTCCTCTCTCTCTGTTCTCTCCGTCTCCCCCTCTACAGTCTCCACACTCCTCTCTCTCTCACAAACAGACTATGACATGCCGAATGAGCCATCCTGATTAAAGATTCCCACAATACCCAATCTCTCTCTCTCTGTCTCTCTCTCTCTCTCTCTCTCTCTCTCTCTCTCTCTCTCTCTCTCTCTCTCTCTCTCTCTCTCTCTCTCTCTCTCTCTCTCAACAACAAGGCGGTAAGAACCCACACCGAGCAGCACATCGTCTCGTGCTGCCAAGAAATTCACATCTTGCAATTAAAACACACACCCGTCCGGTTGCTGCACGCTGTACCCTTTCTTATTATATATATTATTATCCCACTACAGAGCTCCCTTCCCCTCAGCCTCCCCCAGCCAATAACCACATTGGCTCCCGGTCCACTGGAACAACAACAGAACCCCTGGCATACAGCCTCAGCTCAAATCCAGGCCCCACAACAGTTGATTTCTCTGCCCACCACTTCAGCACCAGTTCCTTCCTCATCCTTGTTGGAGGACTTCCCTCCTTTACCCAAGTTCTCTCCTCTAGATAAGCCTCAGGCTTCTCAAAAATGATCATCACCATTGGGGCCACGCCCTACTCCAGCACAGTGCTCTTTAAACCAGAAGCAAAATAATCAGTATCTTCCTCTTCCTCAGACACAATCTTCTACTGAGATGGGGATCCGTACCTCAACACCCTCTTCCCCTGTTGCACCTTCTCAGACACAGATAGATGTCAGCATTCTAAGAACAACATGGCCCCCACTCCCTCCCCATCTCATTCTAAGAACAACATGGCCCCCACTCCCTCCCCATCTCATTCTAAGAACAACATGGCCCCCACCCCTCCCCATCTCATTCTAAGAACAACATGGCCCCCACCCTCCCCCATCTCATTCTAAGAACAACATGGCCCCCACTCCCTCCCCATCTCATTCTAAGAACAACATGGCCCCACTCCCTCCCCATCTCATTCTAAGAACAACATGGCCCCCACCCACTCCCTCCCCATCTCATTCTAAGAACAACATGGCCCCCACCCACTCCCTCCCCATCTCATTCTAAGAACAACATGGCCCCACTCCCTCCCCATCTCATTCTAAGAACAACATGGCCCCCACGCCCTCCCTTTCTTCCAAAGTAAAAGGAAAGGAGATTATGAGAACCCCTACCTCCACTCCCCTCATGACCCACTGAGATTAAACAACTCATGGACCACCCAGGAGAACAGTATTCAAAGTTTCATTGGTCCCCCATCGCCCACAATAGGCTCCAACCTTGAATTGATAACCACTAACACCTCTAATTTAATCCAGGCCCCAGTTGAATTCCACCATAGGGCCTGCAGCCAGAAACCCTCAATGTTATAGCAACACTCCCCAATCCCCTGGTTAAAACTCCTAAACACAGCAATGTTTCAGTTAAAATCTTGGAAAGGATTTCACCTCTATCGCTCTCACCAACAGGAGGCGCCACATCAGGGGGTGAGACAAGGACTGGGCAGTTCCAGGGGCAAATGATGATTAATGGACAAAACAATGGGCAACAACCCAAAAACGACCAATCTGAGCCCTCCCAAAAAGACACCATGTCACTGCCAGTCCGAGACCCCTGTATAACTGGAGCCTCAACATACTCACCCCAGTTTGAATTCCAACCCCAACCCCAGCCTCATCCCCAGCATCAACCCCCAACCCCAGCCTCAGCCCCAGCATCAACCCCCAACCCCAGCCTCAGCCCCAGCATCAACCCCAACCCCAGCCTCAACCCCAGCATGAACCCCTAACCCCAGCCTCAGCCCCAGCATCAACCCCCAACCCCGCCTCAGCCCCAGCATCAACCCCCAACCCCAGCCTCAGCCTCAGCATCAACCCCCAACCCCAGCCTCAGCCTCAGCCCCAGCATCAACCCCCAACCCCAGCCTCAGCATCAGCCCCAGCATCAACCCCAACCCCAGAAACCCTTCAGAAACCTTCGTACCATAAAGACAGACCAAAAGGCAAGGTGGCAGATTGGAATTTTAAGGGAAATAAACCAATACTAGTCTTGGGAGACTCAAATGTTAATAGAATCCCTCCATTTCATAACCCAAACATACAAGTGGACAGTCACCCTGGAGCAACATTTGACCATTTCACAAAGGTTCTGGAGAAAACAGAGGTTCGTTTAGACACCAGCATAGTGGTTCTCTCGGTGGGCATAAACATGTTGGATAATGACCCGTACAAAACATCAATCAAACAGATTGCATCAATGCACAAGGAAGCAAGAGTCACTTATTTACATCCCCATTATTAACCACTCACACCTCCTTTCACCAGATCGAAAACGAAACCTCAGTCATTAACGGTTACATCACCACACATGGCCGGGTTTCACTTGGAGATACCCCATGATGAATTCCACACAACAACAGACCTGAGAGTACAGTACAGTACAGGAGTACAGACGGTCAGAAATATTTTCCATGCACACCCAGATAGCAATAGACCAGACAATGAAATACTACAATTATTAGAAATCAGCCTCACACACAATGACTTTATATTCAATGATAAGCACTACTTACAGGTGGAGGGAACAGCTATGGGTAAGAAATTTTCCCTGGCATATGCAAACCTTTACATGGCTGAATGGGAGAGAGAAGCATTGGCCAAGTGCCCACATCAACCTACATTCTATTACAGACTTCTAGACGACATTATAGGAGCCTGGCCTCATGATATCCAACTATTCACTGAATTCATTAGCATTCTCAACAGTCACCACCCATCCATTAAGGTTAAATACATAATAGATCCATGTGAAGTACACGTATTGGATACTACAGTTTTCTTTAATCACGTAAAACAGTCTCAAAAAAAACAATATTCACTAAAGTTTATTTCAAACCAACAGATACACATGCTTTACTCCACAAACACAGTTATCACCTGTTACAGGAATTAAATTCCTATATGTTTCAATACCCAATTAAAATTAAACACTCTGTCAATTCCTAAGAATTTGTAAGACTCTTATTTGCATGAAATGGACAGAAACCCGTCTCAAAATCTATCAGCAGCGTTTATTCTCGAGAGTACTCAACATGATACAGTTTACCACAGATTATAAACTGAAAATGACGTCATTAGTTTTCGTACTACCCCGTCTCATCTCCGCTCCAGTACAATGGCTGTATGGTTCTCAAGACTTAGATCATTTATGACCGAGCCAAGGTCTGCCTGTGTAGATCATCATTCTAGCCAGTCTGGCTATAAATTCATTCATTTCTACCAAGGAACAGACAGTCATTGTTCTAATTCTTGATTATATTTACACACATTATATTCAGTACTAAGGTTAAAAGAAAATTCATACATCTATACAGTAACATAATAGTATACTGATTAGTCAGTCCTGATTGAAATGTATACATAGTTAGTCATTATTGATAAAAATTCCCTTAACATATACACCCTATGATTAAATATTATACATCCAATCACACATCAGGTTATATTACAATATTAAAAAGCATGCTTCTATTTTTATTAGAAATATTTATTGTTATCAAAACATCACCTAAATATAACCCACTACTTTCATTCACACGGACTGTTATTAGGCCAACATCAGAATCATAACTCTTCTCATCAGAATTTTCGTTAAAATCTTCATTGAAACAAGGTACAACCTAACCTCCCTAAATATCAAAAATGGTCTCATCAAACATAAGTTCCCCGCAAATGAAGGATCCAGATTAGTTCACTTGTTCTGTAGACATGCATTCAGCACTCCACGGGTCAGAACTTGGAATCGGCCTGTACCTCATCATCTGTTGTGTCATCGATTTCTCCAGAGTCCTGGAAATAAGGCCTCGTACAAAGGGAATTAGACAACAGCCACATAAAACTAAAACAGTTACGCAGATGAAGGTAACCCATAATACAGTGATCAGAACATTTTTCCATTTTCCAAACATACTATCAAACCAATTAGTCAAAGAGATATCCACCCCAGAGTTTTCTGCCAAACCGTGAGCCAGGGTGGTCAAACCAGCTGAGGCTTTGGTCACTGATTTGTCCAGAGCTGTGTTATTTGGGATGTAAGTACAACACATGGTCCCGAAAATCACGCATACTCCTCCCTTTTCAGACAATAACATATCTAATGCAATTCTATTCTGCCAAGTCATCAGGCTGGTTGCTTCAGTCTGTTCAGCAAAACCTTTAATAGCATCTCTGGTATATTTTATAAAGCGCTGTTGATTTTAATAAATATAATTAATCCAGTCCACGTTCTTATTGAGAGTAGACCACCAGAAAATGCTTAACTCTAATCCTGCAAGAATCTGATTTCTTGCTTTGAACTCATCTGGCATCCCCCGTGGAACCCCAATGTTATCAATATATACTCTGTCATCAAAAGACCCGGATGGAGTACCTCTTTTGTCCCATTTGGCTAACTTCATGTCTTGGTGTTGAATGAGTGTGAAAGGCATTCCCAAATGTGCAAGGGAGCATAATCCTGTCCAAATGCCGGTAAAACCTCGCCCTGATATCATTCCCCACACAACCTCCAGATGTCAGCCCTGGCCCACTTTACCTTATTGAAATCCCCCACCATCTATCGAATTAGACATGGTCTCATCAGTGGTAATATTCTCTGTCCAATTGCAGGTACTATCTTCCCCTACATATTTCCTGTACCAGGCCAAACGGTAATAATCTCCTTGGTCTCTGATCACTGTAAAGGGAGGAAGACTTGATTTAAAAGGGGAAACTGTGGATATAAATAGTAACTGCAACTGTCATTATCTGGCATTCCTGCTTTCGTCAACAGCTTTACCATACTGGCCTGACCACCTCTACCCGGAACCGTACTAGGGTGTCAACCAAAAACTGGACAATATCCAACATACCATAACCCTAGATCCTCTTTCATGACCTTTTAAAGGGTAAGGCGTATCTTTATGCAATAGATCGCTCTCTCCGGATTACAGTCAAAACCTCTCACCTTCACTATACTCCACCTCCTTCCATACTGGGTGAGTCGATTCATATAGTCCTCTCTCTCCGTATGAGCTATGACCTGTCCCCATGACCAACATGGGGACCTACACCAATATATACCATAATGGCTCAGAGTCCTAGATTGCCATTTAGTTAAAGACCCCATTTGGTCTACATAAAACTCCATTGAGAGATCCTTCCCAACCTCTATTCTAACTTCCTGTCGACCCAGATCTAGGGATCTCTTATGCTTGTTTTGGAATGAAATCCTCATCGTCTAAACCATGGGTCAAATTACCACTCTCCGCATACTCAGGTGGGACGTGCTGTATCAGGAATATGGCACCCACGATAAGACAGCTCAGACAAAACAGCGCCCATGTGAAGCCCCACCCTCTTCCAAAGAACACATCACTTAGCAAGTGCCAGACACACCTTCACTTCTATGAACAAAAACAGGGATGAAATAACGGAGGAGATCTTCATTCGAGCGATGGCCCCCGGAATTATGTTAATACCAGTTCTCCTCTCGAACACTGTTTATTGTACGAAAGTTTCATTGTGTCTTACCCTCCCACCGTACGATATGAATCCGGGTAGCTCTTTCAGCTAGCTGTCACCAGTAGTCCTTGGTATGGTCCCCCCAACAAGCCTCTGGGACTGGATTGAGTGACTTCACCTGTAGTTCACCTGTAATCCATAAAATCCTGGACATACAGGCTTGGTTAACAAACAGTTTCTCATATGTTTTATCTGATTATATCTTTAACTTCTATGCCTATTTGTTAGCTAATTTTTTATTTATTATTTGTTTATTATCCAATAGGCCACTAACTTACCCCCTTTTGATACCTGGCTATGCCCAGGTAACAACCTTATCTACCCTAAATAATGACTTCGGTAGGATTAGTAAATGATCCTTATATTCTGACATTATCATGTATGTCCAATTCTCCCTTGGGCATCCAGTCATATCAATCCTGTATCAATTCTCTGTCAAGTGTCTTATCTAGTTTAAGAAGAATCTGTGCTATTTAAATATGTTCTTAAATATATTTACTGATTTAAACAGTAACCCTTTTCTATCCTATCTCTCAAATACCACTAAGCGTCTCACTGTTTGACTCTATATAAAATTATTGATTTTAGAAAAAACATGTCAATGAGTGGCAATCTCTAAAGTCCTTACATTTCCTTAATCAATCTATCTTAATCCTTACAAAAATCATAAATCCTAAAGCATCCAGATGTCATATATTCCTGTCAAATTTAATACTATTTCAATAAAAACCTAATAGTCAAACAAAGCCAAAATTAATACTAAATATATCAAATCCTTCCTACACTAATAAGCTTTTTCCTTCAGGGATCCACAGTATTTTATCTGACAATAACATGAATTAACCTTAAAATCAGTTTAATCAATAATTTAATATATGTTGCATAGTGTGGAATACCTTATCTACAGTAATTTATCACCCCTACGATCTGTAACTTATTTTTCTATGTAATTTCCTGCCCTATTGGCTTAATACGGTGTCCTGTCCAAACCCCAAAGTACCATGTTTTTATCTCCCTCTATTTATTCTCAATGATAAATAGGATTCTTTTCTGTTGTAATACCAAATCAATAATAGCCAATCCAAAAACTTCACATCTAATATTGTAAAACAGAATCCTGAAACACTTTCTCATCAGTGATTCAAACAATAGTTCTAACTCCAAACTAAAACTCCATTATAATTCATTTACCTTAAAACTAGTAACCCAAATGACCACAAATTCATTATACAAATGGCTCTCCCCCGGGGCTGATCAGACCCCAAAAGATAGCCATGATAAGGTCAATAGGTCATACCACCCTTTTATAGTCATGTTCCATACTACATTAGACATATTAAAGAATCCTTTATCCTTCAAAAAAAAAAAAAATACTTGTTAATTAAAACTCACAAAATAAAAACTCATAAAGTTCCATATGTGAGTGTACCTCTTTAAAATACCTTTGCACTAAAACAAATAGTCCTATCAAATGTTTTATGTGTATATATTTGCAAACCTTAATGAATAAACAAAACTTCCAGGCCTTTTTCAATTTGGTCATTTATGGCCTCAATCTCACCCACTCTCCCCAAGATTATAATCCCAGGAAACATCTAAAAGTGAGACACCTAAACATACATTTTCCCAGAAGAACACAACACGCCTAACTAGCATTCACTATGCTACTTCGATTCAGAAACTCAAAAGTGAACTATAAACTAAACCTAATGATAATTCCACTTTACCTCAAATCATTAATCATCAGTTTTAAACATCGTCTACGGATATGTTAACTTAAATGAACTTCCTTTAGATACAATTAACCTGATAACATTATTATCCAATGCATTACTTTTTCCCTCTGCCGCAAATGTTGCACATTTCTCAGTGTAAGAAATCCGTAATTTAATCCCAGTTATTTAATAAAAATGCAGTCGCATTCTCCCATGGCTCCTTTAATTTACATATTTTAGATAACTTCCATCCGTCCCGGAATAAGGAATCCTACTTAAACACACCAGAATACAATGTTTAATTAAGTTAAAGCAAACCCTAAAATAGACCATAACCAGTAAACAAATAAACAAAACACTTTTATCAGCAAACAATTTTCTCCTTTACCCCCAGTCACAACATCATTTCCGTGGCGACAAAAGTGCCTTGTGAGTGATGTCATCAACAAGCGCTCAACCTAGAGCCGAGCCGCAACGACTTTCAATGAATAGTAAATAATTGTTGGCTGTCTGCAGCAACAGTAGTACGGGTTCGATAAACCAAACCTAATTTATCACATCTGTTGAATCCTGAATTAGAATTTACAACATCAATCAACATCTCTCATCTCTCAATTCTCTAAATTTATAAGGACATTTCGATGGGCATAAATCTATCGTAATTGTCTCGTCGTTATTATTTAGAATGCATTTGATTTAAGTAACTGTCTCCTCTTTGACTTAGCATTTTAATTACGACTCTATTCCCAATACATTATTCACTTGTCTAATTAAAACTCAGAAAATAAAACTCCTAATATTCCATATGTGAGTGTACCCCTTTAAGATATCTTGTCTCTGGGAACAGGGAAATCCCCTTAACCCAAACGTTTACTACAACAACGAAACCTAATAATTATGATAATCCCTTCACATCATTCGTTTTAAATAACCTCGATGTTTCATGTAACTCATTCAGTCTATCTCCAAATTGTCGCCCCAAAATATTTTATACACTGTCATACACTCAAACCACTGTGATAAACGTGCCCTGTCCCTTTAAGATAAGACATTTACTTGTTCCCTGTAATGAAAACAGATAATGTTTAGAATATGTTAACTTCTTGTTCGACTTCACTGGCGTTACCTAACCAAACATCAATACTCGGGAAAACAATCACAACTTTTTACGATTCAACTATTCTTCCCTATTTTATAGTCCAATATAGTCCAATGGAACGCCTAGCAATTCTGTTGCTAGCTGTAGCATCTTTTCAGACTATCCTTACGATATTCAGCTCCTTAAAAAAAAAAAATATTTGGAACTTTTAGCCACTTTTGAAAAGTAACTCAACGCTATAATGCACCCATTTTCCCTCTAAATGCCGCAACCCATTTTCATAATTTGAGGAACAGTTTTTTTTTTTTAAATGACGCCGTAAATATATATTTCGAGTCAGCCTGTAAAATATATATTCCCTATTCAGATTGAGTTCTGCTTTAACCTGTTAACCCCTACAGTTTTACCTTCAAGTCAGCCTGCCTCTGTAAAATATATATTCCTATTCAGATTGAGTTCTGCTTTAACCTGTTAACCCCCTACAGTTTTACCTTCAAGTCAGCCTGCCTCTGTAAAATATATATTCCCTATTCAGATTGAGTTCTGCTTTAACCTGTTAACCCCCTACAGTTTTACCTTCAAGTCAGCCTGCCTCTGTAAAATATATATTCCCTATTCAGATTGAGTTCTGCTTTAACCTGTTAACCCCCTACAGTTTTACCTTCAAGTCAGCCTGCCTCTGTAAAATATATATTCCCTATTCAGATTGAGTTCTGCTTTAACCTGTTAACCCCCTACAGTTTTACCTTCAAGTCAGCCTGTAAAATATATATTCCCTATTCAGATTGAGTTCTGCTTTAACCTGTTAACCCCCTACAGTTTTACCTTCAAGTCAGCCTGCCTCTGTAAAATATATATTCCCTATTCAGATTGAGTTCTGCTTTAACCTGTTATCCCCCTACAGTTTTACCTTCAAGTCAGCCTGCCTCTGTAAAATATATATTCCCTATTCAGATTGAGTTCTGCTTTAACCTGTTAACCCCCTACAGTTTTACCTTCAAGTCAGCCTGCCTCTGTAAAATATATATTCCCTATTCAGATTGAGTTCTGCTTTAACCTGTTAACCCCCTACAGTTTTACCTTCAAGTCAGCCTGCCTCTGTAAAATATATATTCCCTATTCAGATTGAGTTCTGCTTTAAATTCTATCAACAAAGTAAACTAAACCAAACTTCTCAACTTTCTATACCCTAACATTTAAACGTACCATGTTTTGTGCTAAATTTATCGTATGTCAGTCGATTCATAAAGAGCTATAACATCCGGATAGTACGAAATTGTATTGTATCTCTCCGTTATTCCCTACATTTAACTTTAGGTGACTTTCTCTTCTATGATACATTTATTTAAATACGACTCCCATCTCAATACATTATTCCCACCAGATCATTTTGGGCAAAATCGCGTATTACATCGAAATTGTCTCGCCATTATTTTCAATGACTTCTTTTTCAATTCTATCTAAAACACAATTTAACGTTTCAGTTCATATTTTATACAAACACTGGCGAACGTATTTTTCAGGCAAAACATGCAAATAGGTGAATTACAATCTAAAATAAATTTTAGTCGATCGGTTTCAAAGCTGAAATACTGTACCTTGGTGTCCCGCTATTAACCTTGTTAGGGACTAGCTCCCGCTGTGGGGATCAAATCAGCGGAAATTTCAAGTGCGCCACGTATAGTTTTTGATAAAACTCAAACTTTCATTAAAATGCACATACAAGGTACTGAATTAAAGCTACACTCGTTGTGAATCTAGCTACCGAGTCAGATTTGTAAAATGCTTTTCGGCGAAAGCATGAGAAGCTATTATCTGATAGCAGACACCCCCAAAGTACTGCAACGCCAATTAAAACGACAGATTTGCGGTAGCCGGCGCTACCCAAAACGCAGAAATAAAATATAAAACATTCATTACCTTTGACAAGCTTCTTTCTTGGCACTCCTAGATGTCCCATAAACATCACTATTGGGTCTTTTTTTCGATGAAATAGGTCCATATATAGCCTAGATATCGATCTATGATGACTGTGTAATAAAGGAAAAAACTGAGTTTGATAACGCAACGTCATTTTTTTTTAATTAAAAAGTTGACGATAAACCTTCACAAAACACTTCGAAATACTTTTGTAATGCAACTTTAGGTATTAGTAAACGTTAATATTCTATCAAAATGATCATGGGGCGATGTATATTCAATAGCTCCACGTCCTGATATCATGTCCCTATATTTCTCAACCAAAACATCCGGTTGGAGACCGGAAGAAATGCCCTGCCGTGTGTCCGTTTGACCAAGAAACAAATAGTAGGCAAATGACAAGACTCTAGACATCGTGTGGAAGCTGTAGGTATTACAACCTCAGCCCCATTAAATGTGGTTCACCTTCATCAATGGGTTGAAGTGGCGCATGGATATATTTTCCCATTTTCAGTGATCAGATTTTCCTGCACTTTTCGATGAAACGCACGGTCTGTTATAGTCACAGCCGTGATTTAAACAGTTTTAGAAACGTCTGACTGTTTTCTATCCACACGTACTAATCATATGCATATACTATATTCCTGGCATGAGTAGCAGGGCGCTGAAATGTTGTGAGATTTTTAACAAAAAGCTGCGAAAATGCGCATAATCCTTAAGAGGTCCTCTTAACTCCACCCGACACGCATGCGTCCCATCTAGCCATCTGGAAATGCAAATGCGCTACGCTAAATACTAATAGCACTCGAATAAAACTCAAACGTTCATTAAAACACACATGCAGGGTACTGAATTAAAGCTACACTCGTTGTGAATCCAGCCAACAAGTCAGATTTTTAAAATGCTTTTCGGCGAAAGCTTGAGAAGCTATTATCTGATAGCATGCAACACCCCGAAATACCTGAAGGGGACGTAAACAAAATAATTAGCATAGCCGGCGCTACACAAAACGCAGAATTAAAATATAAAACATGCATATACTATATTCCTGGCATGAGTTGCAGGACGCTGAAATGTTGCGCGATTTTTAACAGAATGTTCGAAAAAGTAACTGTTTAAAATGATTGTGTTTCCCCGCCAATAATTATATTATTACAATTGTCTGTAGTCGCAAAACTTCGACACCGAGAATTCCCAGAAAATCGTCCTAATTTAAAACCCTTCCTGGCTATATTAGTAATATCTGCTTCCTTTCAGGTTCTTTGTCTGAGTCAGATTTTGGACGCCTCCCTTCCATTCTCTTTGTTCTCCTATAATGGTAATCTCCAGATAGTTTCCAACACTTCTTTTGAGGAATTTCCACCCATTCTTAATCCTTACCGTTACTAGTAGCTATGGTATTTAATCACTTATCTATGCCTTTCTATATAATTTTTTTTCTATGTGCGTGTCTTTCTACGAATTTGCAATTTACCGTTACTTAATTACTTTATTATGTGTGTGTCTCTTTAAAAATAGTCCGTATGTATATTCCTTCCTGTGAACCACGTCTATAGAAGACTTTTGATCGGACATTACATTTCACCCGTAGAAAATTCTTCTTGGGACTTTCAACGTTAATATCTCATATCTCACTACTCTACACTAAGTTAACCTCTCCTTTTTGGATATTAATTTCTTTCAACATCGTACAGGTTCAATTATTCTGTTCACCTAGAATTACCCTGCCTTCTCACCACGCCTAATTTATCCTCACCTGTTTTATAAATATCTCATCTGCTACTTCATGATAGTCAGACTACTTCCCATATACAGATAGACTACTCAGGTTCAAACTTTATTTAGGTGTGTTTTTTTAATTAATGGCTATCCTATTTGTACGGAACAAGCGCCCTAATTCTCCAATGCGTACTATATCTCTCCTTAATAACCTTCCAGCTTGCAAAACCAGGATTTATTAAGCTCTAGTTTATTTATGGTAGTGCACCTTAACACAGGTCAATTTAAGGCCTGTTTCCTTCCTATCGATTTTGGTTAAAACCCAAGGTAGAAACCCATTGTATTTGTTCAGAATATTCAAGCACCTATCATTGATTAAATCCAATCTCCTTTATAAAATTTAATAAATCCTCTTGTGTAGATAAGCATTCTAGCCAGTCTGAAGATATCGTTGATTCATTTCTACCAAGGAACAGACAGTCATTGTTCTAAATCTTGACCACATTCACACACATTATATTCAGTACTGGGATCAAGAAAGAAAACTCATACATATACAGTAACATAATAGTATTGTGATTAGTACATATACAGTAACATAATAGTATTGTGATTAGTACATATACAGTAACGTAATAGTATTCGGATTAGTACATATACAGTAACATAATAGTATTCTGATTCATCAGTCCTGATTGAAATGTATACGTAATTAGTCATCATTGATAAAAATTCCCTTAACAGCAACACTGAGGAAAAACATATTGGAGAATAACAACAATCTCAAAAAAGAGGAATTGTGAAAATCAGGACAACAATTCTTCCTCCTGCCCCACCTATTGTCCCGGTGTAAATCAGGAACAGCATTCTTCCTCCTGCCCCACCTATTGTCCCTGTGTAAATCAGGAACACCATTCTTCCTCCTGACCCACCTATTGTCCCTGTGTAAATCAGGACCACCATTCTTCCTCCTGCCCCACATATTGTCCCTGTGTAAATCAGGACCACCATTCTTCCTCCTGCCCCACCTATTGTCCCTGTGTAAATCAGGACCACCATTCTTCCTCCTGCCCCACCTATTGTCTCTGTGTAAATCAGGACCAGGAGCCCCACCTATTGTCCCTGTGTAAATCAGGACCAGGAGCCCCACCTATTGTCCCTGTGTAAATCAGGACCACCATTCTTCCTCCTGCCCCACCTATTGTCCCTGTGTAAATCAGGAACACCATTCTTCCTCCTGACCCACCTATTGTCCCTGTATGAATATTAGTTGGCATCTAATTGAAGAACATACTGCTTTATAGATCCCAGCCTGACAAACAATTGTTTGGTTCTGACTTTGAGCACTTGCACTGGGCCTCCATTGGGTCTCCATGTGTCAAGCAGTACAGAGAAACACCCTCTAGATGACAGCAGAGGCTCTTGGATGTACCCTGTCTAACCACTGGGCCTCCATTGGGTCTCCATGTGTCAAGCAGTACAGAGAAACACCCTCTAGATCACAGCAGAGACTTGGGCGGTTCCCTGCAGCTGACCAATAGGAATGATTGTGTCTCAGAATCTTACTGTATTGCTGAATCTATTGACTTTTATATCAACCCTCTATACCAGAAACACCCAGCTATGTTCAGGATACTGATGAATGGAGGGTTTATTACTATTGTAGTACTGACTGTTATATCAACCCTCTATCCCAGAAACACCCAGCTATGTTCAGGATACTGATGAATGAAGGGATTATTACTATTGTATTGCTCTTTCTAGTAACTTAGCTAGATGTGATAATGCTTATTGTAAATAGCACCTGTATCAACTGATGCAGCATAGTGGCTATAAATACATAGACTGAAGCATGATGGGGTTTGTCTGTCTACATTATAACCTGTATCACCTGATGCAGCATCGTGACTATAAATACATAGGCTGAAGCATGATGGGGTTTGTCTGTCTACATTATCACCTGTATCAACAGATGCAGCATAGTGTCTATAAATACATAGACTGAAGCATGATGGGGTTTGTCTGTCTACATTATCACCTGATGCAGCATAGTGACTATAAATACACAGGCTGCAGCATGACGGGGATTGTCTGTCTACATTATCACCTGTATCAACAGATGCAGCATAGTGTCTATAAATACTGGTCTAGGAGGTGTCCACATGGTCCTGATAAACACTCCTAACAACCCCACCACTAGGAGGTGTCCACATGGTCTGATAAACACTCCTAACAACCCCACCACTAGGAGGTGTCCACATGGTCTGATAAACACTCCTAACAACCCCACCACTAGGTGGTGTCCACATGGTCTGATAAACACTCCTAACAACCCCACCACTAGGTGGTGTCCACATGGTCTGATAAACACTCCTAACAACTCCACCACTAGGAGGTGTCCACATGGTCCTGATAAACACCCCTAACAACCAGACCACTAGGAGGTGTCCACATGGTCTGATAAACACTCCTAACAACCCCACCACTAGGAGGTGTCCACATGGTCTGATAAACACTCCTAACAACTCCACCACTAGGAGGTGTCCACATGGTCCTGATAAACACTCCTAACAACCAGACCACTAGGAGGTGTCCACATGGTCTGATAAACACTCCTAACAACCAGACCACTAGGAGGTGTCCACATGGTCTGATAAACACTCCTAACAACCCCACCACTAGGAGGTGTCCACATGGTCTGATAAACACCCCTAACAACCCCACCACTAGGAGGTGTCCACATGGTCTGATAAACACCCCTAACAACCCCACCACTAGGAGGTGTCCACATGGTCTGATAAACACTCCTAACAACCAGACCACTAGGAGGAGTCCACATGGTCTGATAAACACTCCTAACAACCAGACCACTAGGAGGTGTCCACATGGTCTGATAAACACCCCTAACAACCCCACCACTAGGAGGTGTCCACATGGTCTGATAAACACTCCTAACAACCCCACCACTAGGAGGTGTCCACATGGTCTGATAAACACTCCTAACAACCCCACCACTAGGTGGTGTCCACATGGTCCGATAAACACTCCTAACAACCCCACCACTAGGTGGTGTCCACATGGTCTGATAAACACTCCTAACAACTCCACCACTAGGAGGTGTCCACATGGTCCTGATAAACACCCCTAACAACCAGACCACTAGGAGGTGTCCACATGGTCTGATAAACACTCCTAACAACCCCACCACTAGGAGGTGTCCACATGGTCTGATAAACACTCCTAACAACTCCACCACTAGGAGGTGTCCACATGGTCCTGATAAACACTCCTAACAACCAGACCACTAGGAGGTGTCCACATGGTCTGATAAACACTCCTAACAACCAGACCACTAGGAGGTGTCCACATGGTCTGATAAACACTCCTAACAACCCCACCACTAGGAGGTGTCCACATGGTCTGATAAACACCCCTAACAACCCCACCACTAGGAGGTGTCCACATGGTCTGATAAACACCCCTAACAACCCCACCACTAGGAGGTGTCCACATGGTCTGATAAACACTCCTAACAACCAGACCACTAGGAGGAGTCCACATGGTCTGATAAACACTCCTAACAACCAGACCACTAGGAGGTGTCCACATGGTCTGATAAACACCCCTAACAACCCCACCACTAGGAGGTGTCCACATGGTCTGATAAACACTCCTAACAACCCCACCACTAGGAGGTGTCCACATGGTCTGATAAACACTCCTAACAACCAGACCACTAGGAGGAGTCCACATGGTCTGATAAACACTCCTAACAACCAGACCACTAGGAGGTGTCCACATGGTCTGATAAACACTCCTAACAACCAGACCACTAGGAGGTGTCCACATGGTCTGATAAACACTCCTAACAACCAGACCACTAGGAGGTGTCCACATGGTCTGATAAACACTCCTAACAACCCCACCACTAGGAGGTGTCCACATGGTCTGATAAACACTCCTAACAACCAGACCACTAGGAGGTGTCCACATGGTCTGATAAACACTCCTAACAACCAGACCACTAGGAGGTGTCCACATGGTCTGATAAACACTCCTAACAACCCCACCACTAGGAGGTGTCCACATGGTCTGATAAACACTCCTAACAACCCCACCACTAGGAGGTGTCCACATGGTCTGATAAACACTCCTAACAACCCCACCACTAGGAGGTGTCCACATGGTCTGATAAACACTCCTAACAACCAGACCACTAAGAGGGGTACACATGGTCTGATAAACACTCCTCACAACCCCACCACTAGGAGGTGTCCACTAGATAGACTAGTGGTTAGAGTGGTGGGTCAGTAACTGGTATGGTATGGTCAGATAGACTAGTGGTTAGAGTGGTGGGTCAGTAACTGGTATGGTATGGTCAGATAGACTAGTGGTTAGAGTGGTGGGTCAGTAACTGGTATGGTATGGTCAGATAGACTAGTGGTTAGAGTGGTGGGTCAGTAACTGGTATGGTATGGTCAGATAGACTAGTGGTTAGAGTGGTGGGTCAGTAACTGGTATGGTATGGTCAGATAGACTAGTGGTTAGAGTGGTGGGTCAGTAACTGGTATGGTATGGTCAGATAGACTAGTGGTTAGAGTGGTGGGTCAGTAACTGGTATGGTCAGATAGACTAGTGGTTAGAGTGGTGGGTCAGTAACTGGTATGGTCAGATAGACTACTGGTTAGAGTGGTGGGTCAGTAACTGGTATGGTATGGGCAGATAGACTAGTGGTTAGAGTGGTGGGTCAGTAACTGGTATGGTCAGATAGACTAGTGGTTAGAGTGGTGGGTCAGATAGACTAGTGGTTATAGTGATGGGTCAGTAACTGGTATGGTCAGATAGACTAGTGGTTAGAGTGGTGGGTCAGTAACTGGTATGGTCAGATAGACTAGTGGTTAGAGTGGTGGGTCAGTAACTGGTATGGTCAGATAGACTAGTGGTTAGAGTGATGGGTCAGTAACTGGTATGGTCAGATAGACTAGTGGTTAGAGTGGTGGGTCAGTAACTGGTATGGTCAGATAGACTAGTGGTTAGAGTGGTGGGTCAGTAACTGGTATGGTCTGATAGACTAGTGGTTAGAGTGGTGGGTCAGTAACTGGTATGGTCAGATAGACTAGTGGTTAGAGTGGTGGGTCAGTAACTGGTATGGTAGGGTCAGATAGACTAGACTACAACAACACCTATCATACTACTATGACTGACCCTGTAAAACAACACCTTTCATACTACTATGACTGACCCTGTAAAACAACACCTATCATACTACTATGACTGACCCTGTAAAACAACACCTATCATACTACTATGACTGACCCTGTAAAACAACACCTATCATACTACTATGACTGACCCTGTAAAACAACACCTATCATACTACTATGACTGATCCTGTAAAACAACACATTTCACTGAACCAATCTGATGTTGTGACAATCAAACACTTTAAAAGCGAACCAACATAAAGAAAATGACTTCTAGTTAGAGAAGAGGATTCCTGTTAACACGGCCTGCTACAAGCAGGAAACTAGTTATGGACCAACCAGAAATGTGACATGTCTGTTTGACAGTTACCCTGAAAGATGCATGTGTGAACTATCTTGTCATCTCTTTGGCGAACCACATTGGAACATTCTAGTCTTGAAGGACATGAACTGGCAGAACAGGTTTCAGCAAAGAATGGAGTCATTGTTTTCAGGAAGGTGTAACCATGACGATAGGAAAGACAGGAGGCAGACTAAACTGCAAGGGAAGCCACCGAACTACTGCCCTACAAAGACAAAACAGCCACCTGAACTACTGTCCTACAGAGACAAACAGCCACCTGAACTACTGTCCTACAGAGACAAAGCCACCTGAACTACTGTCCTACAAAGACAAACAGCCACCTGAACTACTGTCCTACAAATACAAACAGCCACCTGAACTACTGTCCTACAAAGACAAACATCCAGCTGAACTACTGTCCTACAAAGACAAACAGCCACCTGAACTACTGTCCTACAAAGACAAACAGCATCTACACAAACAGCCACTTGAACTACTGTCCTACAAAGACAAACAGCCACCTGAACTACTGTCCTACAAAGACAAACAGCATCTACACAAACAGCCACCTGAACTAATGTCCTACAAAGACAAACAGCAACCTGAACCACTGTCCTACAGAGACAAACAGCCACCTGAACTACTGTCCTACAAAGACAAACAGCATCTACACAAACAGCCACCTGAACTAATGTCCTACAAAGACAAACAGCATCTACACAAACAGCCACCTGAACTACTGTCCTACAAAGACAAACAGCCACCTGAACTACTGCCCTACAAAAACAAACAGTCACCTGAACTACAGTCCTACAAAGACAAACAGCATCTACACAAACAGCCACCTGAACTACTGTCCTACAAAGACAATCAGCATATCAACCATGACCACTGGTCTGACCTATGACCCCTAAGTACTGATACTACACTCTGCCTTGGTATGACCTATGACCCCTAAGTACTGATACTGCACTCTGCCTTTGTATGACCTATGACCCCTAAGTACTGATACTATATGCTGCCTTGGTCTGACCTATGACCCCTAAGTACTGATACTACACTCTGCCTTGGTCTGACCTATGACCCCTAAGTACTGATACTACACTCTGCCTTGGTATGACCTATGACCCCTAAGTACTGATACTACACTCTGCCTTGGTATGACCTATGACCCCTAAGTACTGATTCTACACTCTGCCTTGGTATGACCTATGACCCCTAAGTACTGATACTGCACTCTGCCTTGGTATGACCTTAAACAGCTGTCTGGGTAATGAAACAGCAAAGTGCAGCATCTAGAAATCTAAATGTGTTGATCCAGATTTATTGTTGTTTTTCTGTTTGATGGAAACAGTTTGAGTTCTAACTACATTCCAACTGTATTTAATGGTGTTATGTAGTTGTGTTGTCATGTTGTCATGTTGTATTGTAGTAACCCTCAACTGTATTTAATGGTGTTATGTAGTTGTGTTGTCATGTTATATTGTAGTAACCCTCAACTGTATTTAATGGTGTTATGTAGTTGTGTTGTCATGTTGTATTGTAGTAACCCTCAACTGTATTTAATGGTGTTATGTAGTTGTGTTGTCATGTTGTGAATGTTATATTGTAGTAACCCTCAACTGTATTTAATGGTGTTATGTAGTTGTGTTGTCATGTTGTATTGTAGTAACCCTCAACTGTATTTAATGGTGTTATGTAGTTGTGTTGTCATGTAGTATTGTAGTAACCCTCAACTGTATTTAATGGTGTTATGTAGTTGTGTTGTCATGTTGTATTGTAGTAACCCTCAACTGTATTTAATGGTGTTATGTAGTTGTGTTGTCATGTTGTGAATGCTGTATTTTAGTATGCCTAACCCACAACATATTCTGGTGATAGAGAGAGACACAGACAATACACAGAGACAGCAACAGAAGTATAGGATATGATGGAGAGAGACACCAGACAAGACACAGAGACAGCAACAGAAGAATACGATATGACGGAGAGACGCCAGACAAGACACAGAGACAGCAACAGAAGAATAGGATATGACGGAGAGAGACACCAAACAAGACACAGAGACAGCAACAGAAGAATAGGATATGATGGAGAGAGACACCAGACAAGACACAGAGACAGCAACAGAAGAATACGATATGACGGAGAGACGCCAGACAAGACACAGAGACAGCAACAGAAGAATAGGATATGATGGAGAGAGACACCAGACAAGACACAGAGACAGCAACAGAAGAATAGGATATGATGGAGAGAGACACCAGACAAGACACAGAGACAGCAACAGAAGAATAGGATATGATGGAGAGAGACACCAGACAAGACACAGAGACAGCAACAGAAGAGTAGGATATGACGGAGAGAGACACCAGACAAGACACAGAGACAGCAACAGAAGAATAGGATATGATGGAGAGAGACACCAGACAAGACACAGAGACAGCAACAGAAGAGTAGGATATGACGGAGAGAGACACCAGACAAGACACAGAGACAGTAACAGAAGAATACGATATGACGGAGAGACGCCAGACAAGACACAGAGACAGCAACAGAAGAATAGGATATGACGGAGAGAGACACCAAACAAGACACAGAGACAGCAACAGAAGAATAGGATATGATGGAGAGAGACACCAGACAAGACACAGAGACAGCAACAGAATAGAATATGATGGAGACACCAGACAAGACACAGAGACAGCAACAGAGGACACAGAGAAAGTGATGGAGAGAGACAGAAGAATAGAGTTCCAGACAGTTGTAGAATGTATGCCAAGACGCATTGTAAGAGCTGTTAAGAGAGAGGGAGGGAGAGAGAACAGGCAGAACCTGATATGTAAATGAGCAGAGCAAACGAAAGTAACTTTTGACGACCCGATGATCATCCAGACTCTGTTTCTATTGAGAGATAAAAGGTAAGACGACGATTGTTATGTGTGTTCATATAGTTGATGATATTGTTATGTGTTTTCATATAGTTGATGATATTGTTATGTGTATTAATATAGTTGATGATATTGTTATATAGTTGATGATATTGTTGTGTGTATTCATATAGTTGATGATATTGTTATGTATATTCATATAGTTGATGATATTGTTATGTGTTTTCATATAGTTGATGATATTGTTATGTGTATTCATATAGTTGATGATATTGTAATGTGTATTAATATAGTTGATGATATTTTTATGTGTTTTCATATAGTTGATGATATTGTTATGTGTTTTCATATAGTTGATGATATTGTTATGTGTTTTCATATAGTTGATGATATTGTTATGTGTTTTCATATAGTTGATGATATTGTTATGTGTTTTCATATAGTTGATGATATTTCTGGTGGACAGTGTTATAATAGTCCTACTCTCCTTAAAATGTATTTGATGTAAATTAAATGCGGGAGGTGAATTTCTTCTTTGCCCACCTGTGTTCCCCTGTATCGTATAGTCTTCTTAAAACACAACAAGCAACAAACAAACATTTTATATTTCTAATCTACAGTTAACTCTTTACACTAAGGAAGGTATTTTGTGTGAAAGAGAGACTTTTACATTTTGTGGAAAGCCTAACAACACTTCCTCAAAACAGGTTGTGTGTGTTCATTAGTGCCCATCGTAGCAAAACGTTTGGCAACATAAACCGTTTAGGTCACGTTGTACAGCGTTTAGAGTGAACTGTTTAGGCAACATTTTAATACTGTTGGCTGTGGAGTAAACTAATGAATACAACCCAGGTTGTTGCCTACGACTCGGCATGTTGATACCTGCCTGATGCTGAAACCTGATTGTAGCCTGAGGGGTAAACTATGATACTATCTAGATATACTGGTTTTCTAAAGTTAGCCAGCTTCAGTTGGCTTCACATTCCAGCTCAGGCCTCATCCATCAGAATATACAGAACAGAACAGAAAATATCTCAATGACTTGACATGTTCTGGTTGTGAATTCAGGCTACAAGGGGAGAATCCTGCCTGGGATTATTGTAAAGTGTGTAGAGACATTAAATGTATGGTGTAATGTTAGTATAGTGAATGACAGTAAAACACTCCTAACAGTAGATAAATTAAATGTATGGTGTAATGTTAGTATAGTGAATGACAGTAAAACACTCCTAACAGTCTACTTCTACTGAGACAGGTTGGTGTCAGTTTAATCATACAACATGGAGCTGACTGGACGTGGTCAAGTCAAATTCAATATATCAACATTCATATATTATAGTTCTACATTTAACATTTCATATGATAATGTAATTGTATCATAGTTCCTCTATAGAGTAGTGATCCTCTACATTTCATATGATAATGTAATTGTATCATAGTTCCTCTATAGTGTAGTGACCTCTACATTTAACATTTCATATGATAATGTAATTGTATCATAGTTCCTTTATAGTGTAGTGATCCTCTACATTTCATATGATAATGTAATTATATCATAGTTCCACTACATTTCATATGATAATGTAATTGTATCATAGTTCCACTACATTTCATATGATAATGTAATTGTATCATAGTTCCTCTATAGTGTAGTGATGGTGCTGCTAGTGAAAGAAAACATTAAGAGACAGAATACAGGCGGTGGAGTTTGCACAAAGTTTACGTACAACAATATATTGAACTAGGTAGACTGAGCATAGAGCTAAAGGCTATAACCACGGGGAAGAAACTGTTCAGATTGGGGTCTATAACATCCAATCACAGAGGTTTACAGGAGCTGACAGTTGCAACTTCATTGCTAATAACTCAAACTTCCTTTTTCAGATAAAGACATAATCTCTGTACAGATGTAGGATCTGAATTTGATCACCCTGTTGCAGGAAAACTAAAACTTGCAGTGTATATTTGATGTTTTAAAAGGCTTCTGAAGCTTGTCATTTCCACTTTCCACTTTAAAATGTTAATTATAATGTCACGCCTTGGTCATTGTATCTTGTGTTTTTGTTATATGTTTGGGTAGGCCAGGGTGTGACATGGGTTTATATGTTGTATTTTGTATTGGGGTTTGTATTAATTGGGAGTGTGTATTATTAGGGGTGTGTCTAGTTAGGCTTGGCTGCCTGAGGCGATTCCTAATTGGAGTCAGCTGATTCTCGTTGTCTCGGACTGGGAACCGTATTTAGGTAGCCTGAGTGCGCGTTGTATTTCGTGGGTGATTGTACCTGTCTCTGTGTTAGTCACCAGATAGGCTGTAATTAGTTTCACTCGTTTGTTGTTTTCATATTTTCAGTTATTTCATGTACCGCATTATCTTCATTAAATGTCATGAGTAACCTACACGCTGCATTTCGGTCTGACTCTCTTCAAACAACAGACGAACTTCGTTACATATAATCCACATAATTTTTCTGCTTCAGTAAACTGTCTCAAATTATGATCCTACATCTGTAGCAAATCACCTGTCTTCCATGTGTTCTCCTTTGACGATTTGACATCTTTTATTTACTGTTGTTTAGGCTGGTTGAATGAGTTGCCTATGAAAGATACTTCATCTGTAAGAAAACAGGCGTCTGCACCAGTGACTGTAAGTTATGTGATTTCCTCATGTGAAATTGAAAGTATGTTTGTAGCCTACGCAGTTATAAAATGGCTGTTGAAACTGTGGCACATATTTCTCAGTACATTAGAAGTCAGATAAATGTGTTGAGACGTAGGAAAGATGGGCAAACTCTCGTTGGTCTTGGCTTTCTACACACTATTATAAGGTTAGTCGATGTCAGACATTCAATAGTCAGAGGAGGTTTGAGTTATGATCACTTATCATGCTGACAAACCTGATGGTCTCTGTGAACTGATCTGAACAGGTTTAGACTGGTCATCTATGATATGTAGGTTATATACAGTACATTCTCTGTCCTGCTACTGGTAGGACTATAACATTATGTGAACTGATCTGAACAGGTTTAGACTGGTCATCTATGATATGTAGGTTATAGCTGAGGTAGACCTTGATCTGCATATCACTAACAAACTACTATTATACATTATAACCTAGACTACTTTACATAATATAACATATCACTAACAACCCACTACTATACATTATAACCTAGTCTACTTTACATAATATAACATTGACATATCACTAACAACCCGCTACTATACATTATAACCTAGCCTACTTTACATAATATAACATCTACATATCACTAACAACCCACTACTATACATTATAACCTAGTCTACTTTACATAATATAACATATCACTAACAACCCACTACTATACATTATAACCTAGTCTACTTTACATAATATAACATCTACATATCACTAACAACCCACTACTATACATTATAACCTAGTCTACTTTACATAATATAACATATCACTAACAACCCACTACTATACATTATAACCTAGTCTACTTTACATAATATAACATACCACTAACAACCCACTACTATACATTATAACCTAGTCTACTTTACATAATATAACATCTACATATCACTAACAACCCACTACTATACATTATAACCTAGTCTACTTTACATAATATAACATACCACTAACAACCCACTACTATACATTATAACCTAGTCTACTTTACATAATATAACATATCACTAACAACCCACTACTATACATTATAACCTAGTCTACTTTACATAATATAACATATCACTAACAACCCACTACTATACATTATAACCTAGTCTACTTTACATAATATAACATCTACATATCACTAACAACCCACTACTATACATTATAACCTAGTCTACTTTACATAATATAACATCTACATATCACTAACAACCCACTACTATACATTATAACCTAGTCTACTTTACATAATATAACATATCACTAACAACCCACTACTATACATTATAACCTAGTCTACTTTACATAATATAACATCTACATATCACTAACAACCCACTACTATACATTATAACCTAGTCTACTTTACATTATATAACATCTCACTAACAACCCACTACTATACATTATAACCTAGTCTACTTTACATAATATAACATATCACTAACAACCCACTACTATACATTATAACCTAGTCTACTTTACATAATATAACATATCACTAACAACCCACTACTATACATTATAACCTAGTCTACTTTACATAATATAACATCTACATATCTCTAACAACCCACTACTATACATTATAACCTAGTCTACTTTACATTATATAACATCTCACTAACAACCCACTACTATACATTATAACCTAGTCTACTTTACATAATATAACATCTACATATCACTAACAACCCACTACTATACATTATAACCTAGTCTACTTTACATAATATAACATACCACTAACAACCCACTACTATACATTATAACCTAGTCTACTTTACATAATATAACATATCACTAACAACCCACTACTATACATTATAACCTAGTCTACTTTACATAATATAACATCTACATATCACTAACAACCCACTACTATACATTATAACCTAGTCTACTTTACATAATATAACATCTACATATCACTAACAACCCACTACTATACATTATAACCTAGTCTACTTTACATAATATAACATCTACATATCACTAACAACCCACTACTATACATTATAACCTAGTCTACTTTACATAATATAACATATCACTAACAACCCACTACTATACATTATAACCTAGTCTACTTTACATAATATAACATCTACATATCACTAACAACCCACTACTATACATTATAACCTAGTCTACTTTACATTATATAACATCTCACTAACAACCCACTACTATACATTATAACCTAGTCTACTTTACATAATATAACATATCACTAACAACCCACTACTATACATTATAACCTAGTCTACTTTACATAATATAACATATCACTAACAACCCACTACTATACATTATAACCTAGTCTACTTTACATAATATAACATCTACATATCTCTAACAACCCACTACTATACATTATAACCTAGTCTACTTTACATTATATAACATCTCACTAACAACCCACTACTATACATTATAACCTAGTCTACTTTACATAATATAACATCTACATATCACTAACAACCCACTACTATACATTATAACCTAGTCTACTTTACATAATATAACACGTCTTACTTGATGCATAAAACCTTTCTGAATGGATCAATAATTTCCCCCTCAGATCAATCATGTCCGTTTTAGCCCTTCTGTCTACATTCTCAGATACATTTAGAAAATAACAGACTGAAAGACAATAAATATCCTACTGTTAGTGAATCCAAATAAGTGTGAGACACCTTGTGTTGCTGTACTGTCTATAACTACCTTAACAAACAGTGACTTATTATTATTATTATTATTATTATTATTATTATTATTATTATTATTATTATTATTATTATTGTTATTATTATTATTATTATTATTATTATTATTATTATTATTATTATTATTATTATTATTATTATTATTATTATTATTATTGTAACTACCTGTACAGTGACTTATTATTATTATTATTATTATTATTATTATTCTATAACTACCTTAACAAACAGTGATTATTATTATTATTATTATTATTATTATTATTATTATTATTATTATTGTTGCTGTACTGTCTATAACTACCTTAACAAACAGTGACTTATTATTATTATTATTATTATTATTATTATTATTATTATTATTGTTGCTGTACTGTCTATAACTACCTTAACAAACAGTGACTTATTATTATTATTATTATTATTATTATTATTATTATTATTATTGTTTGCTGTACTGTCTATAACTACCTTAACAAACAGTGACTTATTATTATTATTATTATTATTATTATTATTATTATTATTATTGTTGCTTACTGTCTATAACTATTGTTATTATTATTATTATTATTATTATTATTATTATTATTATTATTATTATTATTATTATTATTATTGTTGCTGTACTGTCTATAACTACCTTAACAAACAGTGACTTATTATTATTATTATTATTATTATTATTGTTGCTGTACTGTCTATAACTTGACTTATTATTATTATTATTATTATTATTATTGTTGCTGT
>NW_025748785.1:0-30864 GCF_021184085.1 Oncorhynchus gorbuscha
AAACGTAGGATTAAGACTCCAAGGTATTGTTGCGGCCAGAGAGTGTGGCTTTCCACTCGCAACCTTCCTCTTACGACAGCTTCTCGTAAGTTGACTCCGCGGTTCATTGGTCCGTTCCGTGTCTCCCAGGTCGTCAATCCTGTCGCTGTGCGACTGCTTCTTCCACGACATCTTCGTCGCGTCCATCCTGTCTTCCATGTCTCCTGTGTCAAGCCCTTTCTTCGCACCCCCGTTCGTCTTCCCTCCCCCCCCCGTCCTTGTCGAGAGCGCACCTATTTACAAGGTACGTAGGATCATGGACATGCGTTCTCGGGGACGGGGTCACCAATACTTAGTGGATTGGGAGGGTTACGGTCCTGAGGAGAGGAGTTGGGTTCCGTCTCGGGACGTGCTGGACCGTTCACTTATTGATGATTTCCTCCGTTGCCGCCAGGATTCCTCCTCGAGTGCGCCAGGAGGCGCTCGGTGAGTGGGGGGGTACTGTCATGTTTTGTCTTATTTTGTCTTGTCATTTTGCTTTTCCCTCTGTTCGTTTTCCCCCTGCTGGTCTTTTTAGGTTCGTTCCCCTCTTTCTCTCTTCCTCCCTCTCTCTCTTCTCTCTATCGCTCCGTTCCTGCTCCCAGCTGTTCCTATTCCCCTAATCAATCATTTAGTCTTCCCACACCTGTTCCCTATCTTTCCCCTGATTAGAGTCCCTATTTCTCCCCTTGTTTTCCGTTTCTGCCCTGTCGGATCCTTGTCTATTGTTCACCGTGCTGTGTCTGTGTATCGCCCTGTCGTGTCGTGTTTCCCTCAGATGCTGCGTGGTGAGCAGGTGTCTGAGTCTGCTACGTTCAAGTGCCTTCCCGAGGCAACCTGCAGTTCTTGATCGAGTCTCCAGTCTGTTCTCGTCATTACGAGTGGAATTATGTCTTATGATTGTAAATTTACTTTACTGGATTAAAGACTCTGTTTTCGCCAAGTCGCTTTTGGGTCCTCATTCACCTGCATGACAACAGAGGGAATGTTACCACAGACACTACTCCTTAACTCTAGAACACAGACAGAATGTTACCACAGACACTACTCCTTAACTCTGGAACACAGACAGAATGTTACCACAGACACTACTCCTTAACTCTGGAACACAGACAGAATGTTACCACAGAACACTACTCCTTAACTCTGGAACACAGACAGAATGTTACCACAGACACTACTCCTTAACTCTGGAACACAGACAGAATGTTACCACAGACACTACTCCTTAACTCTGGAACACAGGACAGAGGGAATGTTACCACAGACACTACTCCTTAACTCTGGAACACAGACAGAATGTTACCACAGACACTACTCCTTAACTCTGGAACACAGGACAGAATGTTACCACAGACACTACTCCTTAACTCTGGAACACAGACAGAATGTTACCACAGACACTACTCCTTAACTCTGGAACACAGGACAGAATGTTACCACAGACACTACTCCTTAACTCTGGAACACAGACAGAGGGAATGTTACCACAGACACTACTCCTTAACTCTGAACACAGACAGAATGTTACCACAGACACTACTCCTTAACTCTGGAACACAGGACAGAGGGAATGTTACCACAGACACTACTCCTTAACTCTGGAACACAGACAGAATGTTACCACAGACACTACTCCTTAACTCTGGAACACAGACAGAATGTTACCACAGACACTACTCCTTAACTCTGGAACACAGACAGAATGTTACCACAGACACTACTCCTTAACTCTGGAACACAGACAGAGGGAATGTTACCACAGACACTACTCCTTAACTCTGGAACACAGACAGAGAGAATGTTACCACAGACACTACTCCTTAACTCTGGAACACAGACAGAATGTTACCACAGACACTACTCCTTAACTCTGGAACACAGACTTAAGAACACAGACAGAATGTTACCACAGACACTACTCCTTAACTCTGGAACACAGACAGAGGGAATGTTACCACAGACACTACTCCTTAACTCTGGAACACAGACAGAATGTTACCACAGACACTACTCCTTAACTCTGGGAACACAGACAGAATGTTACCACAGACACTACTCCTTAACTCTGGAACACAGACAGAGAGAATGTTACCACAGACTACTTAACTCTGAACACAGACAGAATGTTACCACAGACACTCTGGAACACAGACAGAATGTTACCACAGACACTACCCAACTCTGAACACAGCCAGAATGTTACCACAGACACTACTCCTTAACTCTGGAACACAGGACAGAGGGAATGTTACCACAGACACTACTCCTTAACTCTGGAACACAGACAGAATGTTACCACAGACACTACTCCTTAACTCTGGAACACAGACAGAATGTTACCACAGACACTACTCCTTAACTCTGGAACACAGACAGAATGTTACCACAGACACTACTCCTTAACTCTGGAACACAGGACAGAGGGAATGTTACCACAGACACTACTCCTTAACTCTGGAACACAGGACAGAGGGAATGTTACCACAGAACACTACTCCTTAACTCTGGAACACAGACAGAATGTTACCACAGACACTACTCCTTAACTCTGGAACACAGACAGAATGTTACCACAGACACTACTCCTTAACTCTGGAACACAGACAGAATGTTACCACAGACACTACTCCTTAACTCTGGAACACAGACAGAATGTTACCACAGACACTACTCCTTAACTCTGGAAGACAGACAGAGAGAATGTCACTAAATCCACTTCAATCAGTGTAGGTGAAGGGGAGGAGACAGGTTAAAGAAGGATTTGTGGTGAACGAGCAAGACAAAATATTTAATAGCCTTTGAACGGGGTATGTTAGTATATGCCATGCGCACCAGTTGGTGTCAAGAACTGAAACGCTGCTGGGTTTTTCACGCTCAATAGTTTCCTGTGTGTATGACGAATGGTCCACCACCCAAAGGGCATCCAGCCAACTGGACACAACTGTATTTGTATTTATTATGGATCCCCATTAGTTCCTGCCAAGGCAGCAGCTACTCTTCCTGGGGTTTATTATGGATCCCCATTAGTTCCTGCCAAGACAGCAGCTACTCTTCCTGGGGTTTATTATGGATCCCCATTAGTTCCTGCCAAGGCAGCAGCTACTCTTCCTGGGGTTTATTATGGATCCCCATTAGTTCCTGCCAAGGCAGCAGCTACTCTTCCTGGGGTTTATTATGGATCCCCATTAGTTCCTGCCAAGGCAGCAGCTACTCTTCCTGGGACCCCAGCTAAATTAAGCTACTCTTCCTGGGGTTTATTATGGATCCCCATTAGTTATGCCAAGGCAGCAGCTACTCTTCCTGGGGTTTATTATGGATCCCCATTTTCATAAGACATCAGCTACTATTCCTGGGGTGGATCCCCATTAGTTGCCCAAGGCCCAGCTACTCTTCCTGGGGTTTATTATGGATCCCCATTAGTTCCTGCCAAGACATCAGCTACTCTTCCTGGGGTGTATATGGACCCCCATTAGTTATGCCAAGGCAGCAGCTACTCTTCCTGGGGTTTATTATGGATATAGTTCCTGCCAAGGCAGCAGTTCTTCCTGGGGTTTATTATGGATATAGTTTGCCAAGACATCAGCTACTATTCCTGGGGTTTATTATGGATCCCCATTAGTTCCTGCCAAGACATCAGCTACTATTCCTGGGGTTTATTATGGTTAGTTCCTGCCAAGGAAGCAGCTACTCTTCCTGGGTTTATTATGTTGATCCCCATTAGTTCCTGCCAAGACATCAGCTACTCTTCCTGGGGTTTATTATGGATCCCCATTAGTTGTGTCATAGTGGGTACTCTTCCTGGGGTTTGTTATCTGGGGTGTATAGTGGTATTAGTTCCTGTCAAGACATCAGCTATGTTTCCGTGTGTGTATAGTGGTATGTTGGGGTTTATGGTTATCCTGCCAAGGCAGCAGCTACTCTTAGTGGGGTTTATTGTGGATATAGTCAAGGGCAGCTGTTATCGTGTGTGTATAGTTCCTGCCAAGACATCAGCTACTATTCCTGGGTATTATGGTATAGTGGGTATGTTTATGGATGTATTAGTTCCTGCCAAGACATCAGTTTCCTGGGGTTTATTAGTGGATCCCCATTAGTTATGCCAAGGCAGCAGCTACTCTTCCTGGGGTTTATTTATCATGTGTGTAAGGCAGCAGCTACTCTTATGGGGTTTGATATAGTGCCAAGACATCAGTTATTCCTGGGGTTTGGTATGGATCCCCATAGTTCCTGCCAAGACATCAGCTACTATTCCTGGGGTTTATTATGGATCCCCATTAGTTCGTGCCAAGGAAGTGCAGCTACTCTTCCTGGGGTTTATTATGGATATGTTGCCAAGGCAGCATCTACTCTTCCTGGGGTTTATTATGGATAATAATTATGTGTATAGCAGCATTTGGGCTTTTATGTTATGCCAAGGCATACATTCTCGTGTCTTCCTGGGATGCTAACCCTGGCAGTTATACAGCAAGTGGGGGGTATCAGGCCCATACTCCACTTCCTGGGGTTTATTATGGACCACAAAATCCATGTGTATGTGTTGTATAGTGGGTATGTTATCGTGTGTGTATAGTGGGTATGTTATCGTGTGTGTATAGTGGGTATGTTATCGTGTGTGTATAGTGGGTATGTTATCGTGTGTGTATAGTGGGTATGTTATCGTGTGTGTATAGTGGGTATGTTATCGTGTGTGTATAGTGGGTATGTTATCGTGTGTGTATAGTGGGTATGTTATCGTGTGTGTATAGTGGGTATGTTATCGTGTGTGTATAGTGGGTATGTTATCGTGTGTGTATAGTGGGTATGTTATCGTGTGTGTATAGTGGGATGTTATCGTGTGTGTATAGTGGGTATGTTATCGTGTGTGTATAGTGGGTATGTTATCGTGTGTGTATAGTGGGTATGTTATCGTGTGTGTATAGTGGGTATGTTATCGTGTGTGTATAGTGGGTATGTTATCGTGTGTGTATAGTGGGTATGTTATCGTGTGTGTATAGTGGGTATGTTATCGTGTGTGTATAGTGGGTATGTTATCGTGTGTGTATAGTGGGTATGTTATCGTGTGTGTGTCTTAGCCTATGTTTGTGTCTCTTCACAGTTATCGCTGTTCCATAAGGTGTATTTTCATCTGTTTTTAAATATGATGTGGAATGGGAGTTCCATGTAGTCATGGCTCTATGTAGTACTGTGGAATAGAGTTCCATGTAGTCATGGCTCTATGTGGTATGTGGAATAGAGTTCCATGTAGTCATGGCTCTATGTAGTACTGTGGAGTAGAGTTCCATGTAGTCATGGCTCTATGTAGTATTGTGGAATAGAGTTCCATGTAGTCATGGCTCTATGTAGTACTGTGGGTAGAGTTCCATGTGTCATGGCTCTATGTAGTACTGTGTTAGTAGAGTTCCATGTAGTCATGGCTCTATGTAGTACTGTGGAATAGAGTTCCATGTAGTCATGGCTCTATGTAGTACTGTGGAATGGGAGTTCCATGTAGTCATGGCTCTATGTAGTTACTGTGGATAGTGGGAGTTCCATGTAGTCATGGCTCTATGGAGTACTGTGGAATAGAGTTCCATGTAGTCATGGCTCTATGTTTTTTAAGTACTGTGGAATGGAGTTCCATGTAGTCATGGCTCTATGTGGTACTGTGTACCTCCCATAGTCTGTTCTGGACTTGAGGACTGTGAAGGGACCTCTGGTGGCATGTCTTGTGGGGTATGCATGGGGTGTCTGAGCTGCGTGGTAGTCATTTAAACAGACAGCTCGGTGCTTTCAACATGTCAATACCTCTCACAAATACAAGTAGTGATGAAGTCAATCTCTCCTCCACTTTGAGCCAGGAGAGATTGACATGCAGACCGAGGCTCTGCATCTGTCCTCGTGCTCCTAGACCTTAGTGCTTATGACATCATCGATCACCACATTCTTTTGGAGAGATTGGAAACCCTAATTGGTCTACACGGACAAGTTCTGGCCTGGTTAAGATAGTTCTGGCCTGGTTGATATAGTTCTGGCCTGGTTTAGATCTTATCTGTCGGAAAGATATCAGTTTGTCTCTGTGGATGGTTTGTCTTCTGACAAATCAATTGTAAGTTTCGGTGTTCCTCAAGGTTCCGTTTTAGGACCACTATTGTTTTCACTAAATATTCTACCTCTTGGTGATGTCATTCGGAAACATAATGTTAACTTTCACTGCTATGCGGACGACACACAGCTGTACATTTCAATGAAACATGGTGAAGCCACAAAATTGCCCTCCCTGGAAGCCTGTGTTTCAGACAAGGAAGTGGATGGCAGCAAATGTTTTACTTTTAAACTCGGACAAAACAGAGATGCTAGTTCTAAGGTCCCAAGAAACAAAGAGATCTTCCGTTGGATCTGACAATTAATCTTGATGGTTGTAAAGTCGTCTCAAATAAAACTGTGAAGGACCCCAGTGTTACTCTGGACCCTGATCTCTCTTTTGACGAACAGATCAAGAATGTTTCAAGGACAGGTTTTTTCCATCTACGTAACATTGCAAAAATCTATTTTTTTGCCACAAAATGATGCATAAAAGCTTATCCATGCTACTGCCTACTGACTACTGCCATGCTCTACTTTCCAGTTACCCGGATAAAGTACTAACTAAACTTCAGTTAGTGCTGAACACGGCTGCTAGAATCTTGACTAGAACCAACATTTGTTTTTCATATTACTCCAGTGCTAGCCTCTCTACACTTGCTTTCTGTTAAGGCTAGGGTTGATTTCAAGGTTTTACTGCTAACCTACAACTCATTACATGGGCTTGCTCCTTCCTATCTTTCAAATTTGGTCCTGCCGTACATACCTACACGTACGCTACGGTCACAAGACGCAGGCCTCCTTGCTGTCCCTAGAATTTCTAAGCAAACAGCTGGAGGTAGGGCTTTTCTCCCATAGACCTCAATTTTTATGGAACGGTCTGCCTACCCATGTGAGAGACGCAGACTCTGTCTCGACCTTTAAGTCTTTATTGAAGACTCATCTTCTTCAGTAGGTCCTATGATTGAGTGTAGTCTGGCCCAGGGATGCGAAGGTGAACCTAAAGGCACTGGAGCGATGAACTGCCCTTGCTGTCTCTGCCTGGCTGGTTCCCCTCTCTCCACTGGGTTTCTCTGCCTCTCACCCTTTTACAGGGGCTGAGTCACTGGCTTACTGGTGTTCTTCCATGCCTTCCCTAGGAGGGGTGTATCACTTGAGTGGGTTGAGTCACTGGCTTACTGGTGTTCTTCCATGCCTTCCCTAGGAGGGGTGTATCACTTGAGTGGGTTGAGTCACTGGCTTACTGGTGTTCTTCCATGCCTTCCCTAGGAGGGGTGTATCACTTGAGTGGGTTGAGTCACTGGCTTACTGGTGTTCTTCCATGCCTTCCCTAGGAGGGGTGTATCACTTGAGTGGGCTGAGTCACTGGCTTACTGGTGTTCTTCCATGCCTTCCCTAGGACGGGTGTATCCCTTGAGTGGGTTGAGTCACTGGCTTACTGGTGTTCTTCCATGCCTTCCCTAGGAGGGGTGTATCCCTTGAGTGGGCTGAGTCACTGGCTTACTGGTGTTCTTCCATGCCTTCCCTAGGAGGGGTGTATCCCTTGAGTGGGCTGAGTCACTGGCTTACTGGTGTTCTTCCATGCCTTCCCTAGGAGGGGTGTGTCCCTTGAGTGGGCTGAGTCACTGGCTTACTGGTGTTCTTCCATGCCTTCCCTAGGAGGGGTGTATCCCTTGAGAGTGGGCTGAGTCACTGGCTTACTGGTGTTCTTCCATGCCTTCCCTAGGAGGGGTGTGTCCCTTGAGTGGGTTGAGTCACTGGCTTACTGGTGTTCTTCCATGCCTTCCCTAGGAGGGGTGTGTCCCTTGAGTGGGCTGAGTCACTGGCTTACTGGTGTTCTTCCATGCCTTCCCTAGGAGGGGTGTGTCCCTTGAGTGGGCTGAGTCACTGGCTTACTGGTGTTCTTCCATGCCTTCCCTAGAGGAGGTGGGTTGAGTCACTGGCTTACTGGTGTTCTTCCATGCCTTCCCTGTGTGTCCCTTGAGTGGGCTGGGTTGAGTCACTGGCTTACTGGTGTTCTTCCATGCCTTCCCTAGGAGGGGTGTGTCCCTTGAGTGGGTTGAGTCACTGGCTTACTGGTGTTCTTCCATGCCTTCCCTAGGAGGGGTGTATCCCTTTGAGTGGGTTGAGTCACTGGCTTACTGGTGTTCTTCCATGCCTTCCCTAGGAGGGGTGTGTCCCTTGAGTGGGTTGAGTCACTGGCTTACTGGTGTTCTTCCATGCCTTCCCTAGGAGGGGTGTGTCCCTTGAGTGGGTTGAGTCACTGGCTTACTGGTGTTCTTCCATGCCTTCCCTAGGAGGGGTGTGTCCCTTGAGTGGGTTGAGTCACTGGCTTACTGGTGTTCTTCCATGCCTTCCCTAGGAGGGGTGTGTCCCTTGAGTGGGTTGAGTCACTGGCTTACTGGTGTTCTTCCATGCCTTCCCTAGGAGGGTGTTTCCCTTGAGTGGGCTGAGTCACTGGCTTACTGGTGTTCTTCCATGCCTTCCCTAGGAGGGTGTGTCCCTTGAGTGGGTTGAGTCACTGGCTTACTGGTGTTCTTCCATGCCTTTCGGGTGTGTCCCTACTGGACTGGGGTGTGTATCCCTTGAGTGGGTTGAGTCACTGGCTTACTGGTGTTCTTCCATGCCTTCCCTAGGAGGGGTGTGTCCCTTGAGTGGGTTGAGTCACTGGCTTACTGGTGTTCTTCCATGCCTTCCCTAGGAGGGTGTGTCCCTTGAGTGGGTTGAGTCACTGGCTTACTGGTGTTCTTCCATGCCTTCCCTAGGAGGGGTGTGTCCCTTGAGTGGGTTGAGTCACTGGCTTACTGGTGTTCTTCCATGCCTTCCCTAGGAGTGAGTGGGTTGAGTCACTGGTGTGTCCCTCCCTAGGAGTGGGTGAGTCACTGGCTTACTGGTGTTCTTCCATGCCTTCCCTAGGAGGGGTGTGTCCCTTAGGAGTGGGTTGAGTCACTGGCTTACTGTGTTCTTCCATGCCTTCCCTAGGGTGGGTTGAGTCACTGGCTTACTGGTGTTCCCTAGGAGTGTGTCCCTTGAGTGGGCTGAGTCACTGGCTTACTGGTGTTCCCATGCCTTCCCTAGGAGGGGTGTGTCCCCTTAGTGGGCTGAGTCACTGGCTTACTGGTGTTCTTCCATGCCTTCCCTAGGAGGGGTGTGTCCCTAGGAGTGGGTTGGGCTTACTGGTGTTCTTCCATGCCTTCCCTAGGAGGGGTGTGTCCCTAGGAGTGGGTTGAGTCACTGGCTTACTGGTGTTCTTCCATGCCTTCCCTAGGAGGGGTGTGTCCCTTGAGTGGGTTGAGTCACTGGCTTACTGGTGTTCTTCCATGCCTTCCCTAGGAGGGTGTGTCCCTTGAGTGGGTTGAGTCACTGGCTTACTGGTGTTCTTCCATGCCTTCCCTAGGAGGGGTGTGTCCCTAGGAGTGGGTTGAGTCACTGGCTTACTGGTGTTCTTCCATGCCTTCCCTAGGAGGGGTGTGTCCCTTGAGTGGGTTGAGTCACTGGCTTACTGGTGTTCTTCCATGCCTTCCCTAGGAGGGGTGTGTCCCTTGAGTGGGTTGAGTCACTGGCTTACTGGTGTTCTTCCATGCCTTCCCTAGGAGGGGTGTATCCCTTGAGTGGGTTGAGTCACTGGCTTACTGGTGTTCTTCCATGCCTTCCCTAGGAGGGCTGAGTCACTGGCTTACTGGTGTTCTTCCATGCCTTCCCTAGGAGGGGTGTGTCCTAGGAGTGGGCTGAGTCACTGGCTTACTGGTGTTCTTCCATGCCTTCCCTAGGAGGGGTGTGTCCCTAGGAGTGGGTGAGTCCTGGCCTGGTGTTCTTCCATGTCCCTAGGAGGGGTGTGTCCCTAGGAGGAGTCACTGGGGGTGTGCCTTCCCTAGGAGGGGGGTGTGTCCCTAGGAGGGTGTGTGCCTTCCCTAGGAGGGGTGTGTCCCTTGAGTGGGTTGGTCACTGGCTTACTGGTGTTCTTCCATGCCTTCCCTAGGAGGGGTGTGTCCCTAGGAGTGGGCTGTGTCCCTAGGACTGGTGTTCTTCCATGTCCCTAGGAGGGGTGTGTCCCTAGGTGGGTGTGTCCCTAGGAGGGGTGTTCTTCCATGCCTTCCCTAGGAGGGGTGTGTCCCTAGGAGGGGTGTCCATCCCTAGGAGGGGTGGAGTGGGTTGAGTCACTGGCTTGTGTTCTTCCAGGAGGGGTGTATCCTAGGAGGGCTGAGTCACTGGAGGTGTGTCCCTAGGAGGGGTGTGTCCCTAGGAGGGGTGTGTCCTGGCTTACTGGTGTGTCTTCCTAGGAGGGGTGCCTTCCCTAGGAGGGGTGTGTCCCTAGGAGGGGTGTGTCCCTAGGAGGAGGGGTGTGTCCCTAGGAGGGGTGTGTCCCTAGGAGGGGTGTGTCCCTAGGGAGGGGTGAGGGGTGTGTCCCTAGGCTTAGGGGTGTATCCCTAGGAGGGGTGTGTCCCTAGGAGGGGTGTGTCCCTAGGAGGGTGTGTCCTAGGAGGGGTGTGTGGTGTGTCCCTAGGAGGGGTGTGTCCCTAGGAGGAGGGGTGTGTCCCTAGGAGGGGTGTGTCCCTAGGAGGGGTGTGTCCCTAGGAGGGTGGGTCTAGGGTGTGTCCCTAGGAGGGGTGTTCTTCCCTAGGAGGGGGTGTGTCCCTAGGAGGGGTGTGTCCCTAGGAGGGGTGTGTCCCTAGGAGGGGTGTGTCCCTAGGAGGGGTGTGTCCCTAGGAGGGGTGTGTCCCTAGGAGGGGTGTGTCCCTAGGAGGGGTGTGTCCCTAGGAGGGGTGTGTCCCTAGGAGGGGTGTGTCCCTAGGAGGGGTGTGTCCCTGATGTGATCTTCTTGTTCAGGTTGGTTCCCCCCCCCCCTTTGGGTTTGTGCCGTGGGGGAGATCTTCGTGGGCTATACTCGGCCTTGTCTCAGGATGGTAAGTTGGTGGTTGAAGATATCCCTCTAGTGGTGTGGGGGCTGTGCTTTGGTACAGGTTGGCCCTGTCCGGGGATATCGGACAGGGCCACAGCGTCTCCCGACCCCGCCTGTCTCATCCTCCAGTATCTATGCTACAATAGTTTATGTGTCGTGGGGCTAGGGTCAATCTGTTATATCTGGTGTAATTTTCCTGTCTCATCCTCCAGTATCTATGCTACAATAGTTTACGTGTCGTGGGGCTAGGGTCAATCTGTTATATCTGGTGTAATTTTCCTGTCTCATCCTCCAGTATCTATGCTACAATAGTTTACGTGTCGTGGGGCTAGGGTCAATCTGTTATATCTGGTGTAATTTTCCTGTCTCATCCTCCAGTATCTATGCTACAATAGTTTACGTGTCGTGGGGCTAGGGTCAATCTGTTATATCTGGTGTAATTTTCCTGTCTCATCCGGTGTCCTGTAAATCTGAATCTTTAATTTTCCTGTCTCATCCCTCCTAATTCTCTCTCCCTCCCCTCCCTGAGGACTTGAGCCCTGGAACCATGCCTCAGGACTATCTGGCCTGATGACTCCTTGCTGTCCCCAGTCCACCTGGCCGTGCTGCTGCTCCAGTTTCAACTGTTATGCCTGCGGCTATGGAACTCTGACCTGTTCACCGGACGTGCTACCTGTCCCAGACCTGCTGTTTTTGACTCTCTCACTCTACCGGACCTGCTGTCTCTAACTCCGAATGATTGGCTATGAAAAGCCAACTGACATTTACTGAGGTGCTGACCTGTTGCACCCTCTACAACCACTGTGATTATTATTATCTGACCCTGCTGGTCATCTATGAACATTTGAACATCTTGGCCATGTTCTGTTATAATCTCCACCCGGCACAGCCAGAAGAGGACTGGCCCACCCCACATAGCCTGGTTCCTCTCTAGGTTTCTTCCTAGGTTTTGGCCTTTCTAGGGAGTTTTTCCTAGCCACCGTGCTTCTACATCGGCATTGCTTGCTGTTTGGGGGTTTTAGGCTGGGTTTCTGTACAGCACTTTGAGATATCAGCTGATGTACGAAGGGCTTTATAAATACATTTGATTGATTGATATTATTACTGTTTGCTCTGTCAATATTAGGAATGTGTTCTTAATATTTTGTACACTAAAGTGTATATTGGTGTTAAACTGTTAAACCCATAAACCTCTCAGTGAACCACTGGTTTAATAACAACATTCATATCCAATGACTGGAGTTCTGACACATTTGGGCTCAACCTGCCCAGTATGTAAAATACTAAGTTTGCTCAATTAAACCACTGACAAATGTTGGATTTGTGTTGCTATATTGTTTTAGAAATGAATGTCTATGTACTGCTACTGAGGACAGAGTAGAATATGTAGAATGTCAATGCACTGTGAATGAATGTAGTAATTACACACATCAGGGAGCTGGGGAAACTGGTCAGGGCTCCGTAGCCGCAGGCAGAACAGTTGAAACGCCATTTCCACGCACGTATGTAGACTTTTTCCCTATTGTGTGAGACTGTACGTTTTTTTTCCCTATTGTGTGATTGACTGTAACTCTGTGTTTTGTTTATTCCATGTGTAACTCTGTGTTGTTGTATGTGTTGTTTAACTACTTTGCTTTATTTTGGCCAGGTCTCAGTTGTAAATGAGAACTTGTTCTCAACTAGCCTTCCTTGGTTAAATAAAGGTGAAATAAATATATTTATTTTTAAATTGTTAGATTGTTTTTGAAATTAATTGTCTACGTACTGCTACTGAGGACAGAGTAGAATATGTTGAATATCAATGCACTGTGAATTAATGTAGTAATTACACACATCAGTTAAAACAACTGCTGTGCGAAATAAATGGAAAAGGGATTAATTCCGTCAAGCAGTTTGATAGAAAACATATTGCAGTCGAGTGTAGATACTATCAATGTTGTGTTTGTGTACCATCTGTCTTTAAGCTAATTATTATGGAACCAGAATAAGGGGCTTTGCGTCCCAAATGGCCCCCTATAACCCAATGTAGTGCACTACTTTTGACCTAGGTCAATAGGGATCTGGTTAAAAGCAGTGCACTACATAGATCATAAAGGTTACCGACAGAGACAGAAACAGTGTACGTTCCACTGCTCTCTGCAACCCGTTCACACTTCATTTCTATACACTAAATGTATTTACCAACGTTCGTCTCCAGACTTCTAGGAGCCTTTGTGTGTTTATCTGGGAAGAGGTTTTGGGGTAAAAAGCAGGAGACACATTTTCTGTCTCGTATCAATAAATATCTCCAAAAGCAGAATCGAATCTTGTGTGCACTAGCTATCTGGACTGTCTGTCACCACAGAGTACATGTGTATTGTCTATGATTACGTCTAAGTTTTTATTTGATTGATTTTCCACGAGTCTGATCTGATAACCACAGATGGTGGTAGAGCTATAATCACCAGATGATAACCGACAGAGAGATTAATGGTGGAGCTATAATCACCAGATGATAACCGACAGAGAGATTAATGGTGGAGCTATAATCATCAGATGATAACCGACAGAGATTAATGGTGGAGCTATAATCATCAGATGATAACCGACAGATGGATTAATGGTAGAGCTATAATCATCAGATGATAACCACAGAGAGATTAATGGTGGAGCTATAATCACCAGATGATAACCGACAGATGGATTAATGGTAGAGCTATAATCATCAGATGATAACGGACAGGAGATTAATGGTGGAGCTATAATCACCAGATGATAACCGACAGATGGATTAATGGTGGAGCTATAATCATCAGATGATAACCGACAGAGAGATTAATGGTGGAGCTATAATCATCAGATGATAACCGACAGAGAGATTAATGGTGGAGCTATAATCATCAGATGATAACCGACAGAGAGATTAATGGTGGAGCTATAATCACCAGATGATAACCGACAGATGGGTTAATGGTGGAGCTATAATCATCAGATGATAACCGACAGAGAGATTAATGGTGGAGCTATAATCACCAGATGATAACCGACAGATGGATTAATGGTGGAGCTATAATCACCAGATGATAACCGACAGATGGATTAATGGTGGAGCTATAATCATCAGATGATAACCGACAGATGGATTAATGGTAGAACTATAATCATCAGATGATAACCGACAGAGAGATTAATGGTGGAGCTATAATAATTAGATGATAATAGACAGATGGATTAATGGTGGAGCTATAATCATCAGATGATAACCGACAGATGGATTAATGGTGGAGCTATAATCACCAGATGATAACCGACAGATGGATTAATGGTGGAGCTATAATCATCAGATGATAACCGACAGATGAGATTAATGGTGGAGAACTATAATCATCAGATGATAACCGACAGATGGATTAATGGTGGAGCTATAATCACCAGATGTATTTGTTTGGGAAATGACCGGGATGGGTCAATACAGTATAACAGCACATCGAACCATTTCACAGCACATCACCATGTTTACAAATCCACTTGAAAATAACTCTTTACACATTAGAAGAGAAACCAATATGTCATATTCAGTTCACTACAGAATAGAGTATTCTATTACAGAATATTCACTACAGAATAGAGTATTCTATTACAGAATATTCACTACAGAATAGAGTATTCTATTACAGAATATTCACTACAGAATAGAGTATTCTATTACAGAATATTCACTACAGTATAGAGTATTCTATTACAGAATATTCACTACAGAATAGAGTATTCTATTACAGAATATTCACTACAGGATAGAGTATTCTATTACAGAATATTCACTACCGAATAGAGTATTCTATTACAGAATATTCACTACCGAATAAGTATTCTATTACAGAATATTCACTACAGAATAGAGTATTCTATTACAGAATATTCACTACAGAATAGAGTATTCTATTACAGAATATTCACTACAGAATAGAGTATTCTATTACAGAATATTCACTACAGAATAGAGTATTCTATTACAGAATATTCACTACAGAATAGAGTATTCTAGAATAGAGTATTCTATTACAGAATATTCACTACCGAATAGAGTATTCTATTACAGAATATTCACTACAGAATAGAGTATTCTATTACAGAATATTCACTACCGAATAGAGTATTCTATTACAGAATATTCACTACCGAATAGAGTATTCTATTACAGAATATTCACTACAGAATAGAGTATTCTATTACAGAATATTCACTACCGAATAGAGTATTCTATTACAGAATATTCACTACCGAATAGAGAATATCTTCAATAACAAGTTCAATGTCAAGTGGCCAACAACTAGCAACACATAGGCAGGTATGAAAATACATTTCTAAGCCCCGTCTGCTACACAATATGTTAGCATCAGAATGTGGTGAAATGTTGAATCAAGCATATGTCTCCCCACACCAGCTTCTCAAACCTCTTTTCAAAGTTAGCTACAGTATATAACTACAAAAGTGAAAGGAATTTGCTCGTAAGGAATAGTTCTGTAATCCTGGCCCGGCCCATTCCCCATTAAATCCAAGAGGAACCATGATTTACTGGTTGGTAATGGTTCTGGTTTAAAGCAAGGGAGGCATTTTGCTAAAATTATAACAATTCAACTCAATTACCTTTTGGTGTATTGAAATACATTATATGGTGATAGAGTCTAAGAATGGATGGATACACAATATGTTAAAGACAAATGTTATGCATTTCTTTCTGATAAAGTCCTATATTGGCCCACAGAAGCCATTCCAAACATGGCCTGTCAGAAGGAAGACTAAAGTTAAGCTGATTTTTTTTTTTTGCTCAAATGTCAAACTGAAAATATGGAAAGTCATCTTTCAGTCGCAACGTTTGCCAAGTTTGAAACAAACACATATAAACACTCATTATAACTCTAGGGGCGTGGCTACGTTTCATGACAAACACTCATTATAACTCTAGGGGCGTGGCTACGTTTCATGACAAACACTCATTATAACTCTAGGGGCGTGGCTACGTTTCATGACAAACACTCATTATAACTCGAGGGCGTGGCTACGTTTCATGACAAACACTCATTATAACTCGAGGGGTGTGGCTACGTTTCATATAAACACTCATTATAACTCTAGGGTGTGGCTACGTTTCATATAAACACTCATTATAACTCTAGGGCGTGGCTACGTTTCATATAAACACTCATTATAACTCTAGGGGTGTGGCTACGTTTCATATAAACACTCATTATAACTCTAGGGGCGTGGCTACGTTTCATATAAACACTCATTATAACTCTAGGGGCGTGGCTACGTTTCATATAAACACTCATTATAACTCTAGCCATTACGGTTATGGGCGGAGCAGCTGCCGTACCAGGCGGTGAGTGTTTTTGGTGAGAAGCCAAATTTCTTCAGCCTCCTTCACCAGGCTGTCTGTGTGGGTGGACCAATTCAGTTTGTCCGTGATGTGTACGCTGAGGAACTTAAAACTCTCCACCCTCTCCACTACTGTCCCGTCGATGTGGATGGGGGCTGCTCCCTCTGCTGTTTCCTGAAGTCCACGATCATCTCCTTTGTTTTGTTGACATTGAGTGTGAGGTTATTTTCCTGACACCACACTCCGAGGGCCCTCACCTCCTCCCTGTAGGCCATCTCGTCGTTGTTGGTAATCAAGCATACCCCTGTAGTGTCGTCTGCAAACTTAATGATTGAGTTGGAGGCGTGCATGACCACGCAGTCGTGGATGAACAGGGAGTACAGGAGAGGGCTGAGAACGCACCCTTGTGGAGACCCAGTGTTGAGGATCAGTGGGGTGGAGATGTTGTTACCTACCCTCACCACCTGGGGGTGGCCCGTCAGGAAGTCCAGGACCCAGTTGCACAGGGCGGGGTCGAGACCCAGGGTCTCGAGCTTAATGACGAGTTTGGAGGGTACTGTGGTGTTAAATGCTGAGCTGTAGTCGATGAACAGCATTCTCACATAGCTATTCCTCTTGTCCAGATGGGTTAGGGCAGTGTGTAGTGTGGTGGCGATTGCGTCGTCTGTGGTCCTATTGGGGCGATAAGCAAATTGGAGTGGGTCTAGGGTGTCAGGTAGGATGGAGGTGATATGGTCCTTGACTAGTCTCTCAAAGCACTTCATGATGACGGAAGTAAGTGCTACGGGGTGGTAGTCATTTAGCTCAGTTACCTTAGCTTTCTTGGGAACAGGAACAATGGTGGCCCTCTTGAAGCATGTGGGGACAGCAGACTGGGATAAGGATTGATTGAATATGTCCGTAAACACACCAGCCAGCTGGTCTGCGCATGCTCTGAGGATGCGGCTGGGGATGCCGTCTGGGCCGGCAGCCTTGCGAGGGTTAACATGTTTAAATGTTTTACTCACGTCGGCTGCAGTGAAGGAAAGCCCGCAGGTGTTGGTAGCGGGCCATGTCAGTGATACTGTATTGTCCTCAAAGCGAGCAAAACGTTGTTTAGTTTGTCTGGGAGCAAGACATCGTGATCCGCAACAGGGCTGGTTTTTCTTTTGTAGTCCGTGATTGACTGTAGACCCTGCCACATACCTCTAGTGTCTGAGCCGTTTAATTGCGACTCCACTTTGTCTCTGTATTGATGCTTAGCTTGTTTGATTGCCTTGCGGATGGAATACACTGTCTGTATTCGGTCATGTTTCTGGTCACCTTGCCCTGATTAAAAGCAGTGGTTCGCACTTCAGTTTTGCGGGAATGCTGCCATCAATCCACAGTTTCTGGTTGGGGAATGTTTTAATAGTTGCTGTGTGTACAACATCACCGATGCACTTGTTAGTAAACTCACACACCAAATCAGAGTAATCATCAATGTTGTTGTTCGTCGCAATGAGGAACATATCCCAGTCCACGTGGTCGAAGCAATCTTGAAGCGTGGAATCCGATTGGTCGGACCAGCATTGAACAGACCTGAGCGCGGGAGCTTCCTGTTTTAGTTTCTGTCTATAGGCAGGGAGCTTTGTTTTCAGTTTAGCCTTGTTAATATCCCCAGCTACAATAAAGGCAGCCTCAGGATATGTGGTTTCCAGTTTACATAGACTCCAATGAAGTTCTTTCAGGTCCGTCGATGTGTCTGCTTGGGGGGGAATATACACGACTATGATAATGATCGAAGATAATTTACCTGGTAGATAATGTGGTCTGCATTTGATTGTGATGAATTCTAAGTCATGTGAACAAAAGGACTTGAGTTCCTGTATGTTATTATGATCACAACACGTCTCGTTAATCATAAGGCAAACACCCCCGCCCTTCTTCTTACCAGAGAGATGCTTGTTTCTGTCGGCGCGATGCGTGAAGAAACCAGGTGGCTGTACCGACTCCGATAGCGTGTCTCGAGTGAGCCATGTTTCCATGAAGCAAAGAACGTTACAGTCTCTGATGTCCCTCTGGAATGCTACCCTTGCTCTGATTTTGTCTACCTTGTTGTCAAGAGACTGGACATTGGCGAGTAGTATGCTCGGGAGCGTTGCGCGATGTGCCCGTCTACGGAGCCTGACCAGAAGACCGCTCCGTCTGCCCCTTCTTCTACGGAGCCTGACCAGAAGACCGCTCCGTCTGCCCCTTCTTCTACGGAGCCTGACCAGAAGACCGCTCCGTCTGCCCCTTCTTCTACGGAGCCTGACCAGAAGAACGCTCCGTCTGCCCCTTCTTCTACGGAGCCTGACCAGAAGACCGCTCCGTCTGCCCCTTCTTCTACGGAGCCTGACCAGAAGACCGCTCCGTCTGCCCCTTCTTCTACGGAGCCTGACCAGAAGACCGCTCCGTCTGCCCCTTCTTCTACGGAGCCTGACCAGCTCCGTCTGCCCCTTCTTCACTGGCCTGACCAGAAGACCGCTCCGTCTGCCCCTTCTTCTGGAGTCGTTGTTTTGCCAAACAGCTGGCTGGGATCCGATCCATTGTCCTGGGTGGTGGTGGCCAAACAGAGGATCTGATCCATTGTCCTGGGTGGTGGTGGCCAAACAGAGGATCCGATCCATTGTCCTGGGTGGTGGTGGCCAAACAGAGGATCCGCTTCGGGAAAGTCGTATTCCTGGTCGTAATGATGGTGAGTTGACGTTACTCTTATATCTAATAGTTCCTCCCAACTGTATGTAGTAAAACCTAAGATTTCCTGGGGTAACAATATGTATGAGACCTGTATATAAAATACTGAATCAATACAGTAGTATAAGACCTGTATATGAAATACTGAATCAATACAGTAGTATGAGACCTGTATATAAAACACTGAATCAATACAGTAGTATGAGACCTGTACGTAAAATACTATATCAATACAGTAGTATGAGACCTGTATATAAAATACTGAATCAATACAGTAATATGAGTCCTGTATATAAAATACTGAATCAATACAGTAATATGAGTCCTGTATATAAAATACTGAATCAATACAGCAGTATGAGACCTGAATATAAAATACTGAATCAATACAGTAGTATGAGACCTGTATATAAAATACTGAATCAATACAGTAATATGAGTCCTGTATATAAAATACTGAATCAATACAGTAGTATGAGTCCTGTATATGAAATACTGAATCAATACAGTTGTATGAGTCCTGTATATAAAATACTGAATCAATACAGTAGTATGAGACCTGTATATAAAATACTGAATCAATACAGTAGTATGAGACCTGTAAATAAAATACTGAATCAATACAGTAGTATGAGACCTGTACGTAAAATACTATATCAATACAGTAGTATGAGACCTGTATATAAAATACTGAATCAATACAGTAATATGAGTCCTGTATATAAAATACTGAATCAATACAGTAATATGAGTCCTGTATATAAAATACTGAATCAATACAGCAGTATGAGACCTGAATATAAAATACTGAATCAATACAGTAGTATGAGACCTGTATATAAAATACTGAATCAATACAGTAGTATGAGACCTGTAGTATGAGACCTGTATATAAAATACTGAATCAATACAGTAGTATGAGTCCTGTATATGAAATACTGAATCAATATCAATAGTAGTATGAGACCTGTATATAAATACTGAATCAATACAGTAATATGAGTCCTGTATATAAAATACTGAATCAATACAGTAGTATGAGTCCTGTATATGAAATACTGAATCAATACAGTAGTATGAGACCTGTATATAAAATACTGAATCAATACAGTAGTATGAGTCCTGTTTGTATAATACTTACACTTGACTCATATAGCAGATGCTCTTACCCAGAGCGACTTTTAGTTAGTACATTCATCTTAAGATAACTAGGTGAGACTCAGACAACCACATATCACAGTCAACCCAAACAGAACACTAGGGGTTGCAACCCAAACGGAACACTAGGGGCTGCAACCCAAACGGAACACTAGGGGTTGCAACCCAAACGGAACACTAGGGGTTGCAACCCAAACGGAACACTAGGGGCTGCAACCCAAACTAGGGGCTGTAACACTAGGGTTGCAACCCAAACGGAACACTAGGGGCTGCAACCCAAACGGAACACTAGGGGGCTGTAACAACCCAAACGGAACACTAGGGGCTGCAACCCAACACGGAACACTAGGGTTGCAACCCAAATAGAACACTAGGGGCTGCAACCCAAATAGAACACTAGGGGTAACAACCCAAACGGAACACTAGGGGCTGCAACCCAAACGGAACACTAGGGGCTGCAACCCAAACTAGGGGCTGGGAGCACTAGGGGTTTTAACCCAAACGGGAACACTAGGGGTTGCAACCCAAACGGGAACACTAGGGGCTGCAACCCAAACGGAACACTAGGGGTTGCTACCCAAACGGAACACTAGGGGTTGCAACCCAAACAGAACACTAGGGGAACACTAGGGGCTGTAACCCAACACTAGGGGCAAACCCAAACAGAACACTAGGGGTTGTAACCCAAACGGAACACTAGAGGTTGCAACGGAACCAAACGGGAACACTAGGGGCTGCAACCCAAATGGAACACTAGGGGTTGCTACCCAAACGGAACACTAGGGGTTGCAACCCAAACAGAACACTAGGGGCTGCAACCCAAACGGAACACTAGGGGCTGCAACCCAAACGGAACACTAGGGGCTGCAGCCCAAACGGAACACAACTCCTATTATAGTGCACTACATTTGACCAGGGCTCTTTGTTGCACGGAGAGACACAGAGGGAATAGGGTGCCATTTGGGATGACACCGTATGAGTTATGTGAACAAGTAAATGAGGTAGTTGGCTCAGAGGTCTCTCTAGGGGGAGAGCTATTTATTTCCCTGTATAGCTAATGACTGTGTAGCCCTTTGAAGAATATGAGGGTGTGGAGTGGCACTGTGTGTGTGTGTGTGTGTGTGTGTGTGTGTGTGTGTGTGTGTGTGTGTGTGTGTGTGTGTGTGTGTGTGTGTGTGTGTGTGTGTGTGTGTGTGTGTGTGTGTGTGTGTGTGTGTGTGTGTGTGTGTGTGTGTGTGTGTGTGTGTGTGTTTTGAGCAACATAAATCTCCCACAGGAGCCCTGTACTACATTGCTGGGAATGGCTGGGGTTTCATAGCAGCAGAATTAGTCAACCCTCATCACACACACACACACACACACACACACACACACACACACACACACACACACACACACACACACACACACACACACACACACACACACACACACATCACACAGAGCTAAACAACTTGTAAACACAGCGGAGAAAGTTTTCACTCAATAGACAACATCCACTGAGATGTCAACAACAAAAACATAAAGTATTTAGATTTACATTATGGATCGACTGTGATCCAGAAACCTATTCTGAGGAAGACACATGTCCCGCGCTTATACACTAGATAATAGGTCTGCAGGGGTGCCATTAAAATACAGACACTTCAAGATAGACACACGTCTTATCAAAGCTACAGTCTATAAGTATAGCTAGCTAACCAATCTCTACAGAAAACTAGCATATACAGTCCATAAATATAGCTAGCTAACCAATCTCTACAGAAAACTAGCATATACAGTATATAAATATAGCTAGCTAACCAATTTCTTCAGAAAACTAGCATATACAGTATATACATATAGCTAGCTAACCAATCTCTACAGAAAACTATCAGATACAGTCCATAAATATAACTAGTTAACCAATATTTTCTGAGAACTACCACATTCAGTATATAAATATAGCTAGCTAACCAATCTCTTCAGAAAACTATCAGATACAATCCATAAATATAACTAGTTAACCAATATTTTCTGAGAACTACCACATTCAGTATATAAATATAGCTAGCTAACCAATCTCTTCAGAAAAACAACAGTTTTCAGGGCAGTATGAGAAGCACACTCCCTATTAAAACAGGGTTGAGGTTGTGCAAATCAAATCAAATTGTATTTGTCACATACACATGGTTAGCAGATGTTAATGCGAGTGTAGTTAAAGTGTTTGAGACACTTTAACTAGAGGAGCGGAGACGACAGGACGGGAGACAAAGGACTGCCTGAGACACATTATTAACTGGAGGAGAGGAGAGAAGAGGAGAGGAATGTTTGAGACCCATTAATCAGTATAAACACACTGAGAGTCGAACTTGTTTTTCTCTCTGCTCCTTCGATGGATGAATGACAGGTAACACAATGAGATTCCATCACCTCTCCCTGTGTCCCGAATGGCACCCTATTCCCTCTATAGTGCACTACTTTTGACCAGGGCCTCTGTGAGCACCACTGAGCTAAAATAATATCTGAGTAACTAAGATCATCACTGAGCTAAAATCATATCTGAGTCACTAAGACCAACACTGAGCTAAAATCATATCTGAGTCACTAAGACCATCACTGAGCTAAATCATATCTGAGTAACTAAGACCATCACTGAGCTAAAATCATATCTGAGTAACTAAGACCATCACTGAGCTAAAATCATATCTGAGTCGCTAAGACCAACACTGAGCTAAAATCATATCTGAGTCACTAAGACCATCACCGAGGTAAATCATATCTGAGTAACTAAGACCAACACTGAGCTAAAATCATATCTAAGTCACTAAGACCAACACTGAGCTAAAATCATATCTGGATCACTAAGACCATCACTGAGCTAAAATCATATCTGAGTCACTAAGACCATCACTGAGCTAAAATCATATGAGTCACTAAGACCATCACTGAGCTAAAATCATATCTGAATCACTAAGACCATCACTGAGCTAAATCATATCTGAGTAACTAAGACCATCACTGAGCTAAAATCATATCTGAGTAACTAAGACCATCACTGAGCTAAAATCATATCTGAGTCGCTAAGACCAACACTGAGCTAAAATCATATCTGAGTCACTAAGACCATCACCGAGGTAAATCATATCTGAGTAACTAAGACCAACACTGAGCTAAAATCATATCTAAGTCACTAAGACCAACACTGAGCTAAAATCATATCTGGATCACTAAGACCATCACTGAGCTAAAATCATATCTGAGTCACTAAGACCATCACTGAGCTAAAATCATATCTGAGTCACTAAGACCATCACTGAGCTAAAATCATATCTGAATCACTAAGACCATCACTGAGCTAAAATCATATCTGAGTAACTGAGAGCATTAGGAAAAAGCTAAAATCATATCTGAGTCACTAAGACCATCACTGAGCTAAAATCATATCTGAGTCACTAAGACCATCACTGAGCTAAAATCATATCTGAGTCACTAAGACCATCACTGAGCTAAAATCATATGAGTCACTAAGACCATCACTGAGCTAAAATCATATCTGAATCACTAAGACCATCACTGAGCTAAAATCATATCTGAGTAACTGCGAGCATTACTAAGCTAAAATCATATCTGAGTCACTAAGACCATCACTGAGCTAAAATCACAAGAATGAGAGGGGGCAGAGGATAGAGTAGAGAGGGGATAGAGAGGAGAGGAGAGAATAGGAAAACGGGATCGGGTAGAAAGGAGGCAGGGGTGAGAGGAGAGGAGAGGAGAGGAGAGGAGAGGAGAGGAGAGGAGAGGAGAGGAGAGGAGAGGAGAGGAGAGGAGAGGAGAGGAGAGGAGAGGAGAGAAAAATGAGAGGAGAGGAGAAGAGAGGAGAGAAGAGAAGAGAAGAGAAGAGAGGAGAGGAGAGGGAGAGAGGAGAGGAGAGGAGAGGAGAGGGGAGAGGGAGAGGAGAGGAGAGGAGAGGAGAGGAGAGAGAGAGGAGAGGAGAGGGGCCTAGACATAACCTACTGCCACAGAGGGATACTTCATATTTAGACAGCCCCTGCATTTCTGTCGACTTCTGCACCGTTCTCGACAGAGATGAGTTAGCACATCCATTAGTTCAGCTAATTCCCTGCACCATCTGCTGTGTGATATAATATGCACCTCTGGAAAGAGAAATGGTTTGGGACAGAGGGGAAATGTTGAGATCCGGGTCAATGGGACCAAATGTTGTCATAATACATGAGCCAGACAGGAGATGAAATGAGAAAATGTTTAGGATGATGTACATTTACACTTTCCGTGGAGATGTAACGTTTCTAATTAAATGCAAATTCAAATTTTGTGACGAAAGACGATAATTTTAACCTCTGAGTATCATTTGACTGAATACAAAAGTTATGTTGTTTGACCGTGACCATCTCTCTCTCTCTCTCTCTCTCTCTCTCTCTCTCTCTCTCTCTCTCTCTCTCTCTCTCTCTCTCTCTCTCTATCTCTCTCTCTCTCTCTCTCTCTCTCTCTCTCTCTCTCTGTCTCTCTCTCTCTCTCTCTCTCTCTCTCTCTCTCTCTATCTCTCTCTCTCTCTCTCTCTCTCTCTCTCTCTCTCTCTCTCTCTCTCTCTATCTCTCTCTCTCTCTCTCTCTCTCTCTCTCTCTCTCTCTATCTCTGTCTCTCTCTCTCTCTCTCTCTCTCTCTCTCTCTCTCTCTCTCTCTCTCTCTCTCTATCTCTCTCTCTCTCTCTCTCTCTCTCTCTCTCTCTCTCTCTCTCTCTCTCTCTCTCTATCTCTGTCTCTCTCTCTCTCTCTCTCTCTCTCTCTGGCTCTCTCTCTCTCTCTCTCTCTCTCTCTCTCTCTCTCTCTCTCTCTCTCTCTCTCTCTCTCTCTGTCTCTGTCTCTGTCTCTCTCTCTCTCTCTCTCTCTCTCTCTCTCTCTCTCTCTCTCTCTCTCTCTCTCTCTCTGTCTCTCTCTCTCTCTCTCTCTCTGTCTCTCTCTCTCTCTCTCTCTCTCTCTCTCTCTCTCTCTCTCTCTCTCTCTCTCTCTCTCTCTCTCTCTTACAAGAAACAACAGGAATGTTTTTCTCTCTCACCTTCATAAGCCATCTTAAATCCATGAGCGCTTACTGCAAAGTCACTGGTAAGCCGTAGTGAAAATATGGACCCTGTGCTGGTGACGGGAGGTGGGATCTGAAATCCTGTTAACCTGTTGAGAGGGGAAGACAAGGGGACATCTTAGTTATAATGTGTTTCACTGAATACGATGAAACCAACCTACAAGGTCAAGCAAAACATCACAGCACACTTTTTCAGTTGGAAATTTAATAGAGGTAATGTTACATCCGTCTTCTTCTAAATGTGGTTTTAAAGTATTCAGCATGTATGAAGTACAGTATGCAGTATGTATGCAGTACAGTATGCAGAATGTATGAAGTACAGTATGCAGTATATGAAGTGCAGTATGAGTACAGTATGCAGTAGTGCAGTATGCAGTATGTATGAAGTACAGTATGCAGTATGTATAGTGACAGTATGCAGTATGCAGTATGTAATGTAGTGCAGTATGCAGTCCAGTATGCAGTATGAATGTATACAGTATGCAGTATGAATGTAGTACAGTATGCATTATGAATTACATATGTATATATGCAGTATGTAGTATGTATAGTAAGTATGCAGTATGTAGGCAGTACAGTATATAGTATTATGCAGTATGTATGCAGTACAGTATACAGTATAAATGTAGTATAATGCATGTATGTAGTACAGTATGCAGGATGTAGTTCAGTATGCATGTATATTACAGTATGTAGGCAGTATGTAGGCAGTACAGTATGTAAGTATGCAGTAGTTTGCAGTATGCAGTAGTATGCAATATGCAGCAGTATGCATTATGGCAGTACAGTATGCCATGAGTGCGCCAGTATGTATGCAGTATGTATGCAGTATGTGAGAAGTACAGTATGCAGTACAGTATGCAGAATGTATGCAGTAGAGTATGTAGTATGTATGTAGTACTGTATGCAGTATGTATGCAGTACATTAGGAAGTATGTATGCAGTATGTATGAGTAGTACAGTAGGAAAGTATGCAGTATGCAGTACAGTATGCAGTACAGTATGTATGCAGTATGTATGCAGTATGTATGCAGTCCAGTATACAGTATGTATGCAGCATGTATGCAGTATGTATGCATTCAGTACAGTATGCAGTATGTATGCAGTACAGTATGCAGGATGTATGCAGTAGTATGCAGTATGTATGCAGTACAGTAGGAAGTATGTATTACAGTATGTATGCAGTACAGTATGCCAGTATGTCAGTATGCATAGTATATGTATGCAGTACCAGTAGGAAGTATGTATTACATATGTATGCAGTACAGTAGGCCGTCCAGTATGCAGTATGTATGCAGTACCGTAGGAAGTATGTATTACATATGTATGCAGTATAGTATGCAGTCCAGTATGCATGCAGTCCAGTATGCAGTATGAATGCAGTCCAGTATGCAGTATAGTATGCAGTACAGTATGCAGTATGTATGCAGTCCAGTATGCAGTATGTATGCAGTCCAGTATGCAGTATGTATGCAGTCAGTATGCAGTACAGTATGCAGTATGTATGCAGTCCAGTATGCAGTACTATTTCTATTCCATTAGCTCTATAGAAGGTCAAGTTTAACATAATATATGCCATTTAGCAGTACGCTTTTATCCAGCGACTTACAGTCATGTGTGCATACATTCTACGTATGGGTGGTCCGGGGATCGAACCCACTACCCTGGCGTTACAAGCGCCATGCTCTACCAACTGAGCTACAGAAGGCACAGTATGCAGTATATTTCAGTACAGTATGTAGTATGTATGCAGTAACATCACTTGAGCACTACCTCAACAGTTAGATATATAGTTGCCAGACGCTTCATTGTAACAGCCAGGATTGTCCTACTCTTGGTTTCCTTTAAGTGAGGTATATCTTAAGCCATTCATTTTCACAGTGTGGTTTAAGAAGTGTTGCTGACCACACTTTGACTGGTCGTACTCCAAAATCCAATCGACCATTTCAATCAGAGCAAGATCGAAGAGTGAAAACGGGCTGTGGAGTGTGGACAGAACTAACCAGGAATTAGATTGCCGTCGTGTCCTTCAATAGAGAGCCGCGGATATATTTCAACTACCACATTGTTCCGTTTCACAGCATCCCACGTGACCGAGGCTTTACGGGGTACTTCACATGTAAGAAAACACCTCCTGACCTACAAAAGGCAGTGTTTTTTGGGAGGCTGGATCCCAAACGGCACCCAATTCCCCCTTTGCACAAGGGCTCTGGTCGAAAAGTAGCACACTATATAGGGAATTAGGTGCCATTTGGGATCCAGTCCCCAAAAACACACTGCCTTTTGTAGGTCAGGAATTAGGTGCCATTTGGGATCCAGTCCCCAAAAACACACTGCCTTTTGTAGGTCAGGGAATTAGGTGCCATTTGGGATCCAGTCCCCAAAAACACACTGCCTTTTGTAGGTCAGGGAATTAGGTGTCATTTGGGATCCAGTCCCCAAAAACACACTGCCTTTTGTAGGTCAGGGAATTAGGTGCCATTTGGGATGGATATTGGGTGTAGCTGTTCCACTTACTAAAACATACAGTAAGATTTACCCGAGTATTGCCCTCTCTGACAGTTATGACACAACGTCCATCTAACGTGTGCGGTTGTGTTTGTGGTTATATGACCTACCCATGACCGACTGTAAGTCGCTTTGGATAAAAGCGTCTGCTAAATGGCATATATTATTATTATTATATTATTGCATTGTGGGGTATAAGATGCATTGGAAAACAGTTTCTGTCTGACATACCATTGTATTGCATTGTGGGATATAAGATGCATTGGAAAATGGTTTCTGTCTGACCTACCATTGTATTGCATTGTGGGATATAAGATGCATTGGAAAATGGTTTCTGTCTGACCTACCATTGTATTGCATTGTGGGGTATAAGATGCATTGGAAAACGGTTTCTGTCTGACCTACCATTGTATTGCATTGTAGGATATAAGATGCATTATAAAACAGTTTTCTGTCTGACATACCATTGCATTGCATTGTGGGATATAAGATGCTATGGAAACTGTTTTATATCTGTGGCAGAGAATGCAGCCCAGTGAGAGATAAAGACTGAAGAAACATTACCGAGACTGGTAGTAAAACTAGAGACTGGTATTATAGTAACACTAGAGACTGGTATTATAGTACCACTAGAGACTGGTGTTGTAGTAACACTAGAGAGTGTATTGTAGTAACACTAGAGACTGGTATCATAGTAACACTAGAGACTGGTATTATAGTAACACTAGAGACTGGTATTATAGTAACATAGAGACTGGTATTGTAGTGACACTAGAGACTGGTATTATAGTAACACTAGAGACTGTTATTGTAGTAACACTAGAGATGGGTATTGTAGTAACACTAGAGATGGGTATTGTAGTAACACTAGAGACTGGTATTATAGTAACATAGAGACTGGTATTTAGTGACACTAGAGACTGGTATTGTAGTAACATAGATACTGGTATTGTAGAACAACATAGAGACAGGTATTATAGTAACACTAGAGACTGGTATTGTAGTAGCACTAGAGACTGGTATTGTAGTAACAATAGAGACTGATATTATAGTAACACCAGAGACTGGTATTATAGTAACACTATAGACTGGTATTATAGTAACATAGAGACTGGTATTGTAGTGATACTAGAGACTGGTATTGTAGTGACACTAGAGACTGGTATTGTAGTAACATAGAGACTGGTATTGTAGAACAACATAGAGACTGGTATTATAGTAACACTAGAAACTGGTATTATAGTAACACTAGAGACTGGTATTGTAGTAACACTAGAGATGGGTATTGTAGTAACACTAGAGACTGGTATTATAGTAACACTAGAGACTCGTATTATAGTAACACTAGAGACTGGTATTATAGTAACACTAGAGAGACTGGTATTGTAGTAACACTAGAGATGGGTATTGTAGTAACACTAGAGACTGGTATTATAGTAACACTAGTGACTGGTATTGTAGAACAACATAGAGACTGGTATTGTAGAACAACATAGAGACTGGTATTGTAGAACAACATAGAGACAGGTATTATAGTAACACTAGAGACTGGTATTGTAGTAACACTAGAGGCTGGTATTATAGTAACACTAGAGACTGGTATTATAGTAACACTAGAGACTGGTATTATAGTAACACTAGAGACCGGTATTATAGTAACACTAGAGACCGGTATTATAGTAACACTAGAGACTGGTATTATAGTAACACTAGAGACTGGTATTATAGTAATACTAGAGACTGGTAGTGTAGTAACACTAGAGACTGATATTATAGTAACACCAGAGACTGTAATTGTAGTAACACTAGAGACTGGTATTATAGTAACACTAGAGACTGGTATTATAGTAACACTAGAGACTGGTATTATAGTAACATAGAGACTGGTATTGTAGTGACACTAGAGACTGGTATTATAGTAACACTAGAGACTGGTATTGTAGTAACACTAGAGATGGGTATTGTAGTAACACTAGAGATGGGTATTGTAGTAACACTAGAGACTGGTATTATAGTAACATAGAGACTGGTATTGTAGTGACACTAGAGACTGGTATTGTAGTATCATAGAGACTGGTATTGTAGTAACAACATAGAGACTGGTATTATAGTAACATAGAGACTGGTATTATAGTAACACTAGAGACTGGTATTGTAGTAACACTAGAGATGGACTGGTATTGTAGTAACACTAGAGACTGGTATTATAGTAACACTAGAGACTGGTATTATAGTAACACTAGAGACTATTATAGTAACACTAGAGACTGGTATTATAGTAACACTAGAGAGACTGGTATTGTAGTAACACTAGAGAGACTGGTATTTGTAGTAACACTAGAGATGGGTATTGTAGTAACACTAGAGACTGGTATTATAGTAACACTAGTGACTGGTATTGTAGAACAACATAGAGACTGGTATTGTAGAACAACATAGAGACTGGTATTGTAGAACAACATAGAGACTGGTATTATAGTAACACTAGAGACTGGTATTGTAGTAACACTAGAGACTGGTATTATAGTAACACTAGAGACTGGTATTATAGTAACACTAGAGAGACTGGTATTATAGTAACACTAGAGACTGGTATTATAGTAACACCAGAGACTGGTATTATAGTAACACCAGAGACTGGTATTATAGTAACACCAGAGACTGGTATTATGTGTAACACTAGAGATGGGTATTGTAGTAACACTAGAGACTGGTATTATAGTAACATAGAGACTGGTATTGTAGTGACACTAGAGACTGGTATTGTAGTATCATAGAGACTGGTATTGTAGAACAACATAGAGACTGGTTTTATAGTAACACTATAGAGACTGGTATTATAGTAACACTAGAGACTGGTATTGTAGTAACACTAGATACTGGTATTATAAGTAACATAGAGACTGGTAGTAACACTATGAGACTGGTATTATAGTAACACTATAGAGACTGGTATTATAGTAACACTATAGAGACTGGTATTATAGTAACACTAGAGACTGGTATTATAGTAACACTATAGAGACTGGTATTATAGTAACACTATGAGACTGGTATTATAGTAACACTAGAGACTGGTATT
>NW_025748786.1:0-30844 GCF_021184085.1 Oncorhynchus gorbuscha
TGCTGCTAGACATTCTGCTACTAGACATACTAGACATACTGCTACTAGACATACTAGACATACTGCTACTAGACATTCTGCTACTAGACATACTGCTACTAGACATTCTGCTACTAGACATACTAGACATACTGCTACTAGACATACTAGACATACTGCTACTAGACATACTAGACATACTGCTACTAGACATACTAGACATTCTGCTACTAGACATACTAGACATACTGCTACTAGACATACTAGACATACTGCTACTAGACATGATTCTGCTACTAGACATACTAGATACATACTGCTACTTAGACATACTAGACATACTGCTATTAGACATACTTCTGCTACTAGACATATACTGCTACTAGACATACTAGACATACTGCTACTAGACATACTAGACAGCTACTAGACATATTAAGTGGACATTCTGCTACTAGACATACTAGACATCTCTGCTACTACATACTAGAGATGATACTGCTACTAGACATACTAGACATACTGCTACTAGACATACTAGACATTCTGCTACTAGACATACTAGACATACTGCTACTAGACATACTAGACATTCTGCTATTAGACATACTGCTACTAGACATTCTGCTACTAGACATACTAGACATACTGCTACTAGACATACTGCTACTAGACATACTAGACATACTGCTACTAGACATACTGCTACTAGACATTCTGCTACTAGACATACTAGACATACTGCTACTAGACATTCTGCTACTAGACATACTAGACATACTGCTACTAGACATACTAGACATACTGCTACTAGACATACTAGACATACTGCTACTAGACATACTAGACATTCTGCTACTAGACATACTAGACATACTGCTACTAGACATTCTGCTACTAGACATACTAGACATACTGCTACTAGACATACTAGACATACTGCTACTAGACATACTGCTACTAGACATACTGGACATACTGCTACTAGACATACTGCTACTAGACATACTGCTACTAGACATACTGGACATACTGCTACTAGACATTCTGCTACTAGAAATTCTGCTATTAGACATTCTGCTACTAGACATACTGCTACTAGACATACTGCTACTAGACATACAGCTACTAGACATACAGGAGCTACTAGAAATTCTGCTACTAGACATACTGCTACTAGACATACAGCTACTAGACATACAGCTACTAGGACATTCTGCTACTAGACATACTGCTACTAGACATACAGCTACTAGACATACAGCTACTAGACAGATTCTGCTACTAGACATACTGCTACTAGACATTCTGCTACTAGACATACTACATTGTGGACATTCTGCTACTAGACATTCTGCTTATTAGATAAACTGCTACTAGACATTCTGCTACTAGACATTCTGCTACTAGAACATTCTGCTATTAGACATACTGCTATTAGACATTCTGCTATTAGGACCTACTAGACATACTGCCACTAGACATACTGCTAAGTGAGACATACTGCTATTAGACATTCTGCTATTGGACGTTCTGCTACTGGACGTTCTGCTACTGGACGTTATGCTACTAGACATTCTGCTACTGGACATACTGCTGCTGGACGTTCTGCTACTGGACATTCTGCTACTGGACATTCTGCTACTGGACATTCTGCTATTGGACATTCTGCTGCTGGACGTTCTGCTACTAGACATGCTGCTGCTGGACGTTCTGCTACTGGACGTTCTTGCTATTGGACGTACTGCTGCTGGACGTTCTGCTACTAGACATACTGGACATACTGCTACTGGACATACTGCTGCTGGACATACTGGACATACTGCTACTGGACGTTCTGCTGCTGGACATGCTAGACATACTGCTACTGGACATTCTGCTACTGGACGTTCTGCTACTGGACGTTCTGCTACTGGACGTTCTGCTACTAGACATACTGGACATACTGCTACTGGACATACTGGACATGCTGACTGCTGGACATACTGGACATGCTGCTACTGGACGTTCTGCTACTGGACATACTAGACATACTGCTACTGGACGTTCTGCTACTGGACATGCTGGACATACTGGACTACTAGACATACTGGACGTTCTGCTACTAGACATACTAGACATACTGCTACTAGACATACTGGACGTACTGCTACTGGACGTTCTTAACTACTGGACGTTCTTGCTACTGGACGTATACTGGACATGCTGCTGCTGGACGTTCTGCTACTAGACATACTGGACGTACTGCTACTGGACGTTCTGCTACTGGACGTTCTGCTACTAGACATACTGGACATACTGCTACTGGACGTTCTGCTACTGGACATACTGGACGTTCTGCTACTAGACATACTGGACATGCTGCTACTAGACATACTGGACATTCTGCTACTGGACATACTGCTACTGGACATTCTGCTGCTGGACATACTGGACATACTGCTGCTGGACATACTGCTACTGGACATACTAGACATACTGCTACTGGACATACTGCTACTAGACATTCTGCTACTAGACATACTGGACATACTGCTACTAGACGTTCTGCTACTGGACATACTAGACATGCTGCTACTAGACATACTGGACATACTGCTACTAGACATACTAGACATACTGCTACTAGACATACTAGACATTCTGCTACTAGACATACTGGACATACTGCTACTAGACATTCTGCTACTAGACATACTGCTACTAGACATACTAGACATACTGCTACTAGACATACTGGACGTTCTGCTACTGGACATGCTGCTACTGGACATACTAGACATGCTGCTACTGGACATGCTGCTACTGGACATACTGGACATTCTGCTGCTAGAGATTCTGCTATTGGACGTTCTGCTACTGGACATGCTGCTACTGGACATGCTGCTACTGGACGTACTGCTGCTGGACATACGGACGTTCTGCTACTAGACATTCTGCTACTGGACGTACTAACTACTGGACATACTGGACATGCTGCTACTGGACATACTAGACGTTCTGCTACTAGACATACTAGACATACTGCTACTAGACATACTGGACGTACTGCTACTGGACATTCTGCTACTAGACGTTCTGACATACTGGACATACTGCTACTGGACATTCTGCTACTAGACATGCTAGACATACTGCTACTAGACATGCTGCTACTAGACATTCTGACTACTGGACATACTAGACATACTGCTACTAGACGTTCTGCTGCTGGACGTACTAGACATGCTGCTGCTAGACATGCTGGACATGCTGCTACTGGACATTCTGCTACTAGACATTCTACTACTGGACATTCTGCTACTGGACATTCTGCTACTGGACATTCTGCTACTGGACATACTGCTACTAGACATACTGCTACTAGACATGCTGCTGCTACTACTGGACATTCTGCTACTAGACATTCTGCTACTAGACATTCTGCTACTAGACATACTGCTACTGGACATACTGCTACTAGACATACTGCTACTAGACATCTACACTGGACATTCTGCTACTAGACATTCTGCTACTAGACATTCTGCTACTAGACATGCTGCTACTAGACATACTGCTACTAGACATTCTGCTACTGGACATACTGCTACTGGACATACTGCTACTGGACATACTGCTACTGGACGTTCTGCTACTAGACATACTGCTACTGGACGTTCTGCTGCTGGACATACTGCTACTGGACGTTCTGCTACTAGACATTCTGCTACTGGACATACTGCTACTAGACATTCTGCTACTGGACATTCTGCTACTGGACATTCTGCTATTAGACATACTGCTATTAGACATTCTGCTACTGGACATTCTGCTACTAGACATACTGCTATTGAGACATACTGCTATTGGACATTCTGCTACTAGACATTCTGCTACTGGACATTACTGCTACTAGACATTCTGCTACTAGACATTCTGCTACTGGACATACTGCTACTGGACATTCTGCTACTGGACATTCTGCTACTGGACATTCTGCACTAGACATTCTGCTACTGGACGTTCTGCTACTGGACATTCTGTTAGTTATTAGACATACTGCTACTAGACATTCTGCTACTAGACATTCTGCTATTAGACATACTGCTACTAGACATTCTGCTACTAGATGATTCTGCTACTAGACATACTAGACATACTGCTACTAGACATTCTGCTACTAGACATACTAGACATTTCGACATACTACATTAGACATCTTGCTACTAGACATTAATTAGACATTACCGTCTACTAGACATACTGCTACTAGACATACTATGACATACTGCTACTAGACATTCTGCTACTAGACATACTAGACATCTGCTACTAGACATTTCTGCTATTAGACATTCTGCTACTAGACATTCTGCTACTAGACATACTGGACATTCTGCTACTAGACATACTGCTATTAGACATACTGCTACTAGACATTCTGCTACTAGACTAGACATACTGCTACTAGACATACTGCTACTAGACATACTAGACATACTGCTACTGGACATGCTGCTACTAGACGTTCTGCTACTAGACACTGGACATGCTGCTACTGGACATTCTGCTACTAGACGTTCGCTGCTAGACGTTTCATTGGACGTTCTGCTGCTGGACGTTCTACTAGACATACTGGACGTTCTTACATTCTGCTACTGGACGTTCTGTTACTGGACATACTAGACATACTGACGTTAGACATACTAGACATACTGCTACTAGACATTCTGCTAGTAGACGTTCTGCTATTGGACATTCTGCTGCTAGACATACTAGCATACTGCTGCTAGACATTCTGCTACTAGACATACTGCTACTAGACATACTAGACATACTGCTGCTGGACGTACTGCTGCTGGACGTAGACATACTGCTACTAGACATACTTGGACGTTTCTGCATACTGGACGTTCTGCTACTGGACATACTGGACGTTTCTAGACATTCTGCTACTAGGACGTTACTGCTGCTGGACATACTAGACACTACTGGACATTCTACTAGACATACTGGACGTTCTGCTACTGGACGTTCTGCTATTAGACGTTCTGCTTTACTAGACATGCTGCTACTAGACATACTGGACATACAGCTACTAGACATACAGGACATTCTGCTACTGGAAAATTCTGCTGCTGGACGTTTCTACTAGACATACTTCTAGACATTCAGCTACTAGACATTCGTTCATACTGCTACTAGACGTTCTGTTACTAGACATGCTGCTACTGGACATACTGGACATACTCGCTACTGGACGTTCTGCTACTAGACATTCTGCTACTAGACGTTCTGCTAATGGACATTCTATTAGACAAACTGCTACTAGACGTTCTGCTACTGGACATTCTGCTAGACATTCTGCTATTAGACGTACTGCTAATGGACATTCTGCTGTTGGACGTTTCTAGACATACTGCTATGAGACGTTCTGCTATTAGACGTTCTTAACTATTGGACGTTCTACATTAGACGTTATGCTACTGGACGTTCTGCTACTGGACATTCTGCTACTAGACATACTGCTACTGGACATTCTACTACTAGACATTCTGCTATTGGACGTTCTGTACTGGACATTCCCATATTAGACATTCTGTTACTAGACATTCTGCTATTGGACGTTCTAGAACTTGCTACTGGACGTTCTTAACTGCGCCTGGACGTTCTAACTATCTGGACATGACATACTTTGCTGGACATACTGCTACTAGACATACTAGACATACTGCTACTGGACGTTCTGCTACTAGACATACTGGACATGCTGCTCACTGGACGTTCTGGCTGCTGGACGTTCTGCTGCCTGGACATTCTGCTACTGGACGTTCTTAACACTGGACGTTCTTAGACATTCTGCTACTGGACGTTCTGCTACTAGACATTCTGCTACTAGGACATACTGGACGTTCTGCTACTAGACGTTCTGCTGCTAGACATACTAGACATACTGCTACTAGACATTCTGCTACTAGACATACTAGACATACTGCTACTAGACACTGCTACTAGACATTCTGCTACTAGACATACTAGACATACTAGACATACTAGACATACTGCTACTAGACATACTAGACATACTGCTACATTCTGCTACTAGACATACTAGACATTCTGCTACTAGACATACTAGACATACTGCTACTAGACATTTCTGACATACTAGACATACTGCTACTAGACATACTAGACATACTGCTACTAGACATACTAGACATTCTGCTACCAGACATTCTGACATACTGCTACTAGACATTCTGCTACTAGACATACTGCTACTAGACATACTAGACATACTGCTACTAGACATTCTGCTACTAGACATACTAGACATACTGCTACTAGACATTCTCAGACTACTAGACATTCTGCTACTAGACATACTAGACATACTGCTACTAGACATTCTGCTACTAGACATTCTGCTACTAAAGACATACTGCATACTGCTACTACTAGACATACTAGACATACTGCTACTAGACATACTAGACATACCGCTACTAGACATTCTGCTACTAGACATACTGCTACTAGACATTCTGCTACTAGACATACTAGACATACTGCTACTAGACATACTAGACATTCTGCTACTAGACATACTAGACATACTGCTACTAGACATACTAGACATACTGCTACTAGACATACTAGACATTCTGCTACTAGACATACTAGACATACTGCTACTAGACATTCTGCTACTAGACATACTGCTACTAGACATACTAGACATACTGCTACTAGACATTCTGCTACTAGACATACTAGACATACTGCTACTAGACATACTAGACATACTGCTACTAGACATTCTGCTACTAGACATACTAGACATACTGCTACTAGACATTCTGCTACTAGACATACTAGACATACTGCTACTAGACATACTGCTACTAGACATACTAGACATACTGCTATTAGACATTCTGCTATTAGACATACTGCTATTAGACATTCTGCTACTAGACATTCTGCTATTAGACATTCTGCTATTAGACATACTGCTACTAGACATTCTGCTATTAGACATTCTGCTACTAGACATTCTGCTATTAGACATACTGCTACTAGACATTCTGCTATTAGACATACTGCTACTAGACATTCTGCTATTAGACATACTGCTACTAGACATTCTGCTATTAGACATACTGCTACTAGACATACTAGACATACTGCTACTAGACATTCTGCTACTAGACATTCTGCTATTAGACATTCTGCTATTAGACATACTGCTACTAGACATTCTGCTATTAGACATTCTGCTACTAGACATTCTGCTATTAGACATTCTGCTACTAGACATACTGCTACTAGACATACTAGACATACTGCTATTAGACATTCTGCTACTAGACATACTGCTATTAGACATTCTGCTATTAGACATTCTGCTACTAGACATTCTGCTATTAGACATACTGCTACTAGACATACTGCTATTAGACATTCTGCTACTAGACATTCTGCTACTAGACATTCTGCTATTAGACATACTGCTACTAGACATTCTGCTATTAGACATTCTGCTACTAGACATACTGCTATTAGACATTCTGCTATTAGACATTCTGCTACTAGACATACTGCTATTAGACATTTCTATTAGACATTCTTACAATAGACATACTGCTATTAGACATTCTGCTATTAGACATTCTGCTACTAGACATACTGCTATTAGACATTCTGCTATTAGACATTCTGCTACTAGACATTCTGCTAATAGACATACTGGACATACTTCTACTAGACATTCTGCTACTAGACATTCTGCTACTAGACATTCTGCTATTAGGCATACTGCTACTAGACATACTGCTACTAGACATACTGCTACTAGACATTCTGCTACTAGACATTCTGCTACTAGACATACTGCTACTAGACATTCTGCTACTAGACATACTGCTACTAGACATACTGCTACTAGACATTCTGCTACTAGACATACTGCTATTAGACATTCTGCTATTAGACATTCTGCTACTAGACATACTGCTATTAGACATTCTGCTATTAGACATTCTGCTACTAGACATACTGCTATTAGACATTCTGCTATTAGACATTCTGCTACTAGACATTCTGCTAATAGACATACTGGACATACTTCTACTAGACATTCTGCTACTAGACATTCTGCTACTAGACATTCTGCTATTAGGCATACTGCTACTAGACATACTGCTACTAGACATACTGCTACTAGACATTCTGCTACTAGACATTCTGCTACTAGACATACTGCTACTAGACATTCTGCTACTAGACATACTGCTACTAGACATGCTGCTACTGGGGACATGCTGCTACTAGACATGCTGCTACAGACATTCTGCTATTAGACATTCTGCTACTAGACATTCTGCTACTAGACATACTGCTACTAGACATACTGCTACTAGACATTCTGCTAATAGACATTCTGCTACTAGACATTCTGCTACTAGACATACTGCTACTAGACATACTGCTACTAGACATACTGCTACTAGACATTCTGCTACTAGACATACTGCTACTAGACATACTGCTACTAGACATACTGCTACTAGACATTCTGCTACTAGACATACTGGACATACTGCTACTAGACATACTGCTACTAGACATACTGGACATACTGCTACTAGACATACTGCTACTAGACATTCTGCTACTAGACATACTGCTATTTTAGACATATCAAGCTACTAGACATACTGCTACTGAGACATACTGCTACTAGACATACTGCTACTAGACATACTGCTACTAGACATTCTGCTACTAGACATACTGCTACTAGACATACTGCTACTAGACATACTACTAGACATTCTGCTACTAGACATACTGACATACTGCTACTAGACATACTGCTACTAGACATACTGACATACTGCTACTAGACATACTACACAGACATACTGGACATACTGCTACTAGACATACTGCTACTAGACATACTGCTACTAGACATTCTGCTACTAGACATACTGGACATACTGCTACTAGACATACTGCTACTAGACATTCTGCTACTAGACATACTGCTACTAGACATACTGCTACTAGACATACTGCTACTAGACATACTGCTACTAGACATACTGCTACTAGACATACTGCTACTAGACATACTGCTACTAGACATTCTGCTACTAGACATACTGGACATACTGCTACTAGACATACTGCTACTACAGACATTCTGCTACTAGACATACTGCTACTAGACATACTGCTACTAGACATACTGCTACTAGACATATTACATACTGCTACTAGACATACTGCTACTAGACATACTGCTACTAGACATACTGCTACTAGACATACTGCTACTAGACATACTGCTACTAGACATTCTGCTACTAGACATACTGGACATACTGCTACTAGACATACTGCTACTAGACATACTGCTACTAGACATACTGCTACTAGACATACTGCTACTAGACATACTGCTACTAGACATACTGCTACTAGACATTCTGCTACTAGACATACTGGACATACTGCTACTAGACATACTGCTACTAGACATACTAGACATACTGCTACTAGACATACTGCTACTAGACATACTGGACATACTGCTACTAGACATACTGCTACTAGACATACTGCTACTAGACATTCTACTACTGGACATACTGCTACTAGACATACTGCTACTAGACATATACTAGACATTCTGCTACTAGACATACTGCTACTAGACATACTGCTACTAGACATACTGCTACTAGACATACTGCTACTAGACATACTGCTACTAGACATACTGCTACTAGACATACTGCTACTAGACATACTGCTACTAGACATACTGCTACTAGACATTCTGCTACTAGACATACTGGACATACTGCTACTAGACATACTGCTACTAGACATACTGCTACTAGACATACTGCTACTAGACATACTGCTACTAGACATACTGCTACTAGACATACTGCTACTAGACATTCTGCTACTAGACATACTGGACATACTGCTACTAGACATACTGCTACTAGACATTCTGCTACTAGACATACTGGACATACTGCTACTAGACATACTGCTACTAGACATTCTGCTACTAGACATACTGGACATACTGCTACTAGACATACTGCTACTAGACATACTGCTACTAGACATACTGCTACTAGACATACTGCTACTAGACATACTGCTACTAGACATACTGCTACTAGACATTCTGCTACTAGACATACTGGACATACTGCTACTAGACATACTGCTACTAGACATACTGCTACTAGACATACTGCTACTAGACATTCTGCTACTAGACATTCTGCTACTAGACATACTGCTACTAGACATACTGCTACTAGACATACTGCTACTAGACATACTGCTACTAGACATACTGCTACTAGACATTCTGCTACTAGACATACTGCTACTAGACATACTGCTACTAGACATTCTGCTACTAGACATTCTGCTACTAGACATACTGGACATACTGCTACTAGACATACTGCTACTAGACATACTGGACATTCTGCTATTAGACATTCTGCTACTAGACATACTGCTACTAGACATTCTGCTACTAGACATACTGGACATACTGCTACTAGACATTCTGCTACTAGACATACTAGACATACTGCTACTAGACATTCTGCTACTAGACATACTAGACATACTGCTACTAGACATACTGGACATTCTGCTATTAGACATTCTGCTACTAGACATACTGCTACTAGACATTCTGCTACTAGACATACTAGACATACTGCTACTAGACATTCTGCTACTAGACATACTGCTACTAGACATTCTGCTACTAGACATACTGCTACTAGACATTCTGCTACTAGACATACTGCTACTAGACATTCTGCTACTAGACATTCTGCTACTAGACATACTGCTACTAGACATTCTGCTACTAGACATACTGCTACTAGACATACTGCTACTAGACATACTGGACATACTGCTACTAGACATTCTGCTACTAGACATACTGGACATACTAGACATACTGCTACTAGACATTCTGCTACTAGACATTCTGACATTCTGCTACTAGACATTCTGCTACTAGACATTCTGCTACTAGACATTCTGCTACTAGACATACTGCTACTAGACATACTAGACATACTGCTACTAGACATTCTGCTACTAGACATTCTGCTACTAGACATTCTGCTACTAGACATACTAGACATACTGCTACTAGACATACTGCTACTAGACATACTGGACATACTGCTACTAGACATACTGCTACTAGACATACTGGACATTCTGCTATTAGACATTCTGCTACTAGACATTCTGCTACTAGACATACTGGACATACTGCTACTAGACATTCTGCTACTAGACATTCTGCTACTAGACATACTGGACATACTGCTACTAGACATTCTGCTACTAGACATACTGCTACTAGACATACTGCTACTAGACATTCTGCTACTAGACATTCTGCTACTAGACATTCTGCTACTAGACATTCTGCTACTAGACATTCTGCTACTAGACATACTGCTACTAGACATACTAGACATACTGCTACTAGACATTCTGCTACTAGACATTCTGCTACTAGACATTCTGCTACTAGACATTCTGCTACTAGACATTCTGCTATTAGACATACTGCTACTAGACATTCTGCTACTAGACATTCTGCTACTAGACATACTGCTACTAGACATACTGCTACTAGACATTCTGCTACTAGACATACTGCTACTAGACATACTGCTACTAGACATACTGCTACTAGACATTCTGCTACTAGACATTCTGCTACTAGACATTCTGCTACTAGACATTCTGCTACTAGACATTCTGCTACTAGACATTCTGCTACTAGACATTCTGCTACTAGACATTCTGCTACTAGACATTCTGCTACTAGACATTCTGCTACTAGACATACTGGACATTCTGCTATTAGACATACTGGACATTCTGCTATTAGACATTCTGCTACTAGACATTCTGCTACTAGACATTCTGCTACTAGACATTCTGCTACTAGACATACTGGACATTCTGCTATTAGACATTCTGCTACTAGACATTCTGCTACTAGACATTCTGCTACTAGACATTCTGCTACTAGACATTCTGCTACTAGACATACTGCTACTAGACATACTGGACATTCTGCTATTAGACATTCTGCTACTAGACATTCTGCTACTAGACATTCTGCTACTAGACATTCTGCTACTAGACATTCTGCTACTAGACATTCTGCTACTAGACATACTGCTACTAGACATACTAGACATACTGCTACTAGACATTCTGCTACTAGACATACTAGACATACTGCTACTAGACATTCTGCTACTAGACATACTAGACATACTGCTACTAGACATACTAGACATACTGCTACTAGACATACTAGACATACTGCTACTAGACATACTAGACATTCTGCTACTAGACATACTAGACATACTGCTACTAGACATTCTGCTACTAGACATACTAGACATTCTGCTACTAGACATACTAGACATACTGCTACTAGACATATACTAGACATACTGACATTCTGCTACTAGAAATTCTGCTATTAGACATTCTGCTACTAGACATACTGCTACTAGACATACTGCTACTAGACATACAGCTACTAGACATACAGGACATTCTGCTACTAGAAATTCTGCTACTAGACATACTGCTACTAGACATACTAGACATACTGCTACTAGACATACTAGACATTCTGCTACTAGACATACTAGACATACTGCTACTAGACATTCTGCTACTAGACATACTGCTACTAGACATTCTGCTACTAGACATACTGCTACTAGACATTCTGCTACTAGACATTCTGCTATTAGACAAACTGCTACTAGACATTCTGCTACTAGACATTCTGCTACTAGACATTCTGCTATTAGACATACTGCTATTAGACATTCTGCTATTAGACCTACTAGACATACTGCTACTAGACATACTGCTATGAGACATACTGCTATTAGACATTCTGCTATTAGACATTCTGCTACTAGACATTATGCTACTAGACATTATGCTACTAGACATTCTGCTACTAGACATACTGCTATTAGACATTCTGCTACTAGACATTCTGCTATTAGACATTCTGCTACTAGACATTCTGCTATTAGACATTCTGCTACTAGACATTCTGCTATTAGACATACTGCTACTAGACATTCTGCTACTAGACATTCTGCTATTAGACATACTGCTACTAGACATTCTGCTACTAGACATACTAGACATACTGCTACTAGACATACTGCTACTAGACATACTAGACATACTGCTACTAGACATTCTGCTACTAGACATACTAGACATACTGCTACTAGACATTCTGCTACTAGACATTCTGCTACTAGACATTCTGCTACTAGACATTCTGCTACTAGACATACTAGACATACTGCTACTAGACATTCTGCTACTAGACATTCTGCTACTAGACATTCTGCTACTAGACATTCTGCTACTAGACATACTAGACATACTGCTACTAGACATTCTGCTACTAGACATTCTGCTACTAGACATTCTGCTACTAGACATACTAGACATTCTGCTACTAGACATTCTGCTACTAGACATTCTGCTACTAGACATACTAGACATTCTGCTACTAGACATTCTGCTACTAGACATTCTGCTACTAGACATTCTGCTACTAGACATACTAGACATACTGCTACTAGACATTCTGCTACTAGACATTCTGCTACTAGACATTCTGCTACTAGACATACTAGACATACTGCTACTAGACATTCTGCTACTAGACATACTGCTACTAGACATTCTGCTACTAGACATTCTGCTACTAGACATTCTGCTACTAGACATTCTGCTACTAGACATACTAGACATACTGCTACTAGACATTCTGCTACTAGACATACTAGACATACTGCTACTAGACATTCTGCTACTAGACATTCTGCTACTAGACATACTAGACATACTGCTACTAGACATACTGCTACTAGACATACTGCTACTAGACATTCTGCTATTAGACATACTGCTACTAGACATTCTGCTATTAGACATACTGCTACTAGACATTCTGCTACTAGACATACTAGACATACTGCTACTAGACATTCTGCTACTAGACATTCTGCTACTAGACATACTAGACATACTGCTACTAGACATACTGCTACTAGACATACTAGACATACTGCTACTAGACATTCTGCTACTAGACATTCTGCTACTAGACATACTAGACATACTGCTACTAGACATACTGCTACTAGACATACTAGACATTCTGCTACTAGACATACTAGACATACTGCTACTAGACATACTAGACATACTGCTACTAGACATTCTGCTACTAGACATACTAGACATACTGCTACTAGACATACTAGACATACTGCTACTAGACATACTAGACATTCTGCTACTAGACATACTAGACATACTGCTACTAGACATTCTGCTACTAGACATACTGCTACTAGACATACTAGACATACTGCTACTAGACATTCTGCTACTAGACATACTAGACATACTGCTACTAGACATTCTGCTACTAGACATTCTGCTACTAGACATACTAGACATACTGCTACTAGACATACTGCTACTAGACATACTAGACATACTGCTACTAGACATTCTGCTACTAGACATACTAGACATACTGCTACTAGACATACTAGACATACTGCTACTAGACATACTAGACATTCTGCTACTAGACATACTAGACATTCTGCTACTAGACATACTGCTACTAGACATTCTGCTACTAGACATACTGCTACTAGACATACTAGACATTCTGCTACTAGACATACTAGACATTCTGCTACTAGACATACTGCTACTAGACATTCTGCTACTAGACATACTGCTACTAGACATACTAGACATACTGCTACTAGACATTCTGCTACTAGACATACTAGACATTCTGCTACTAGACATTCTGCTACTAGACATACTAGACATACTGCTACTAGACATTCTGCTACTAGACATACTAGACATACTGCTACTAGACATACTAGACATTCTGCTACTAGACATACTAGACATACTGCTATTAGACATTCTGCTATTAGACATACTGCTATTAGACATTCTGCTACTAGACATTCTGCTATTAGACATTCTGCTATTAGACATACTGCTACTAGACATTCTGCTATTAGACATTCTGCTACTAGACATTCTGCTATTAGACATACTGCTACTAGACATTCTGCTATTAGACATACTGCTACTAGACATTCTGCTATTAGACATACTGCTACTAGACATTCTGCTATTAGACATACTGCTACTAGACATACTAGACATACTGCTACTAGACATTCTGCTACTAGACATTCTGCTATTAGACATTCTGCTATTAGACATACTGCTACTAGACATTCTGCTATTAGACATTCTGCTACTAGACATTCTGCTACTAGACATTCTGCTATTAGACATTCTGCTATTAGACATACTGCTACTAGACATTCTCTACTAGACATTCTGCTACTAGACATACTGCTACTAGACATACTAGACATACTGCTATTAGACATTCTGCTACTAGACATACTGCTATTAGACATTCTGCTATTAGACATTCTGCTACTAGACATTCTGCTATTAGACATACTGCTACTAGACATACTGCTATTAGACATTCTGCTACTAGACATTCTGCTACTAGACATTCTGCTATTAGACATACTGCTACTAGACATTCTGCTATTAGACATTCTGCTACTAGACATACTGCTATTAGACATTCTGCTATTAGACATTCTGCTACTAGACATACTGCTATTAGACATTCTGCTACTAGACATTCTGCTACTAGACATACTGCTATTAGACATTCTGCTATTAGACATTCTGCTACTAGACATACTGCTATTAGACATTCTGCTACTAGACATTCTGCTACTAGACATTCTGCTACTAGACATACTAGACATACTGCTACTAGACATACTGCTACTAGACATACTAGACATACTGCTACTAGACATTCTGCTACTAGACATTCTGCTACTAGACATTCTGCTACTAGACATACTGCTACTAGACATTCTGCTACTAGACATTCTGCTACTAGACATACTGCTACTAGACATACTGCTACTAGACATACTGCTACTAGACATTCTGCTACTAGACATTCTGCTAGACATACTAGACATACTGCTACTAGACATACTGCTACTGACATACTAGACATACTGCTACTAGACATTCTGCTACTAGACATACTGCTACTAGACATACTGCTACTAGACATACTGCTACTAGACATACTGCTACTAGACATACTGCTACTAGACATTCTGCTACTAGACATACTGCTACTAGACATACTGCTACTAGACATACTGCTACTAGACATACTGCTACTAGACATACTGCTACTAGACATACTGCTACTAGACATACTGCTACTAGACATACTGCTACTAGACATACTAGACATTCTGCTACTAGACATATACTAGACATACTGCTACTAGACATACTGCTACTAGACATACTGCTACTAGACTACTAGACATACTGCTACTAGACATACTACTAGACATACTGCTACTAGACATACTGCTACTAGACATACTAGACATACTGCTACTAGACATACTGCTACTAGACATACTAGACATACTGCTACTAGACATTCTGCTAGACATACTAGACATACTGCTACTAGACATACTGCTACTAGACATACTGCTACTAGACATACTGCTACTAGACATAGACATACTGCTACTAGACATTCTGCTACTAGACATCTGCTACTAGACATACTGCTACTAGACATTCTGCTACTAGACATACTGCTACTAGACATACTGCTACTAGACATACTAGACATACTAGACATACTAGACATACTAGACATACTGCTACTAGACATACTGCTACTAGACATACTAGACATACTGCTACTAGACATACTGCTACTAGACATACTGCTACTAGACATACTGCATACTAGACATACTAGACATACTGCTACTAGACATACTAGACTGCTACTAGACATACTAGACATACTGCTACTAGACATACTGCTACTAGACATACTAGACATACTGCTACTAGACATACTAGACATACTGCTACTAGACATACTAGCTACTAGACATACTAGACATACTGCTACTAGACATACTAGACATACTAGACATACTGCTACTAGACATACTGCTACTAGACATACTAGACATACTGCTACTAGACATACTAGACATACTGCTACTAGACATACTGCTACTAGACATACTAGACTACTGCTACTAGACATTCTGCTACTAGACATACTGCTACTGACATACTAGACATACTGCTACTAGACATACTGCTACTAGACATACTAGACATACTGCTACTAGACATACTAGACATACTGCTACTAGACATACTAGACATACTGCTACTAGACATACTGCTACTAGACATATACTAGACATACTGCTACTAGACATTCTGCTACTAGACATACTAGACATACTGCTACTAGACATACTGCTACTAGACATAGCTAGACTAGACATTCTGCATACTAGACATTCTGCTACTAGACATACTGCTACTAGACATACTGCTACTAGACATACTAGACATTCTGCTACTAGACATTCTGCTACTAGACATACTAGACATACTAGACATACTGCTACTAGACATACTGCTACTAGACATACTGCTACTAGACATACTGCTACTAGACATACTGCTACTAGACATACTGAGACATACTGCTATTAGACATTCTGCTACTAGACATTCTGCTACTAGACATACTGACATACTGCTACTAGACATACTGCTACTAGACATACTAGACATACTGCTACTAGACATACTAGACATTCTGCTACTAGACATTCTGCTAGATATACTAGACATACTGCTACTAGACATTCTGCTACTAGACATACTGCTACTAGACATTCTGCTATTAGACATACTAGACATACTGCTACTAGACATTCTGCTACTAGACATACTGGACATACTGCTACTAGACATTCTGCTACTAGACATACTAGACATACTGGACATACTGCTACTAGACATTCTGCTACTAGACATACTAGACATACTGCTACTAGACATACTGCTACTAGACATACTAGACATACTGCTACTAGACATACTAGACATACTGCTACTAGACATTCTGCTACTAGACATACTAGACATACTGCTACTAGACATACTGCTACTAGACATTCTGCTACTAGACATACTAGACATACTGCTACTAGACATACTGCTACTAGACATACTAGACATACTGCTACTAGACATACTAGACATACTGCTACTAGACATTCTGCTACTAGACATACTAGACATACTGCTACTAGACATTCTGCTACTAGACATACTAGACATACTGCTACTAGACATACTGCTACTAGACATACTAGACATACTGCTACTAGACATACTGCTACTAGACATTCTGCTACTAGACATACTAGACATACTGCTACTAGACATTCTGCTACTAGACATTCTGCTACTAGACATACTAGACATACTGCTACTAGACATTCTGCTACTAGACATTCTGCTACTAGACATACTGCTACTAGACATACTGCTACTAGACATTCTGCTACTAGACATTCTGCTACTAGACATACTGCTACTAGACATACTGCTACTAGACATACTAGACATACTGCTACTAGACATTCTGCTACTAGACATTCTGCTACTAGACATACTGCTACTAGACATTCTGCTACTAGACATACTAGACATACTGCTACTAGACATTCTGCTACTAGACATACTGCTACTAGACATACTGCTACTAGACATACTAGACATACTGCTACTAGACATACTGCTACTAGACATTACTAGACATACTGCTACTAGACATACTGCTACTAGACATACTGCTACTAGACATACTAGACATACTGCTACTAGACATTCTGCTACTAGACATTCTGCTACTAGACATTCTGCTACTAGACATACTGACATTACTGCTACTAGACATACTGCTACTAGACATACTGCTACTAGACATACTGCTACTAGACATACTAGACATACTGCTACTAGACATTCTGCTATTAGACATTCTGCTACTAGACATTCTGCTACTAGACATACTGGACATACTGCTACTAGACATTCTGCTACTAGACATTCTGCTACATACTGGACATACTGCTACTAGACATACTGCTACTAGACATACTGCTACTAGACATTCTGCTACTAGACATTCTGCTACTAGACATACTGGACATACTGCTACTAGACATTCTGCTACATAGACACATAGACATTCTGCTACTAGACATTCTGCTACTAGACATACTGACATACTGCTACTAGACATTCTGCTACTAGACATACTGCTACTGCTACTGGACATTCTGCTATTAGACATTCTGCTACTAGACATACTGGACATACTGCTACTAGACATTCTGCTACTAGACATTCTGCTACTAGACATTCTGCTACTAGACATTACTGCTACTAGACATTCTGCTACTAGACATACTGCTATTAGACATACTAGACATACTGCTACTAGACATTCTGCTACTAGACATACTGCTACTAGACATTCTGCTATTAGACATTCTGCTACTAGACATACTAGACATTCTGCTACTAGACATACTGGACATACTGCTACTAGACATTCTGCTACTAGACATACTGCTATTAGACATTCTGCTACTAGACATTCTGCTACTAGACATTCTGCTACTAGACATTCTGCTACTAGACATTCTGCTACTAGACATTCTGCTATTAGACATTCTGCTACTAGACATTCTGCTACTAGACATAGACATTCTGCTACTAGACATTCTGCTACTAGACATTCTGCTACTAGACATACTAGACATACTGCTACTAGACATTCTGCTACTAGACATTCTGCTACTAGACATACTGCTACTAGACATTCTGCTACTAGACATACTAGACATTCTGCTACTAGACATACTGCTACTAGACATACTGCTACTAGACATTCTGCTACTAGACATACTGCTACTAGACATTCTGCTACTAGACATACTGCTACTAGACATTCTGCTACTAGACATACTGCTACTAGACATTCTGCTACTAGACATACTGCTACTAGACATACTGCTACTAGACATTCTGCTACTAGACATTCTGCTATTAGACATACTACTAGACATTCTGCTAATAGACATAGACATACTGCTACTAGACATTCTGCTACTAGACATACTGCTACTAGACATCTGCTACTAGACATACTGCTAATAGACATACTAGACATACTGCTACTAGACATTCTGCTACTAGACATACTGCTACTAGACATACTGCTACTAGACATTCTGCTACTAGACATACTAGACATACTGCTACTAGACATTCTGCTACTAGACATACTGCTATTAGACATTCTGCTACTAGACATACTGGACATTCTGCTACTAGACATACTGCTACTAGACATACTGCTACTAGACATACTGCTAATAGACATATAGACATACTGCTACTAGACATTCTGCTATTAGACATTCTGCTACTAGACATTCTGCTATTAGACATACTGCTACTAGACATACTGCTACTAGACATTCTGCTACTAGACATTCTGCTACTAGACATACTGCTACTAGACATACTGCTACTAGACATACTGCTACTAGACATTCTGCTACTAGACATTCTGCTACTAGACATACTAGACATACTGCTACTAGACATTCTGCTACTAGACATACTAGACATTCTGCTACTAGACATTCTGCTACTAGACATCTGCTACTAGACATACTAGACATTCTGCTACTAGACATTCTGCTACTAGACATACTGCTACTAGACATACTGCTATTAGACATTCTGCTACTAGACATTCTGCTACTAGACATACTGGACATACTGCTACTAGACATTCTGCTACTAGACATTTGCTACTAGACATTCTGCTACTAGACATACTGCTACTAGACATTCTGCTACTAGACATACTGCTACTAGACATTCTGCTACTAGACATTCTGCTACTAGACATTCTGCTACTAGACATACTGCTACTAGACATTCTGCTACTAGACATTCTGCTACTAGACATGGACATACTGCTACTAGACATTCTGCTACTAGACATTGTGCATACTTAGACATTCTGCTACTAGACATTCTGCTACTAGACATACTGGACATACTGCTACTAGACATACTGCTACTAGACATTCTGCTACTAGACATACTGCTACTAGACATTCTGCTACTAGACATTCTACTAGACATTCTGCTACTAGACATTCTGCTATTAGACATTCTGCTACTAGACATACTGGACATACTGCTACTAGACATTCTGCTACTAGACATACTAGACATTCTGCTACTAGACATTCTGCTACTAGACACTGCTACTAGACATTCTGCTACTAGACATTCTGCTACTAGACATTCTGCTACTAGACATACTGCTACTAGACATACTGCTACTAGACATTCTGCTACTAGACATACTGCTAGACATTCTGCTACTAGACATACTGCTACTAGACATTCTGCTACTAGACATACTGCTACTAGACATTCTGCTACTAGACATTCTGCTACTAGACATACTGCTACTAGACATTCTGCTGTTAGACATTCTGCTAATAGACTACTAGACATTCTGCTACTAGACATTCTGCTACTAGACATTCTGCTACTAGACATTACTGCTACTGGACATACTGCTACTAGACATACTGCTACTAGACATTCTGCTACTAGACATTCTGCTACTAGACATACTGCTACTAGACATTCTGCTACTAGACATTCTGCTGCTAGAAATTCTGCTACTAGACAAACTGCTATTAGACATTCTGCTATTAGACATACTGCTATTAGACATTCTGCTATTAGACATACTGCTACTAGACATACTGCTACCTGCTGTAGACATTCTGCTATTAGACATTCTGCTACTAGATTCCTACTAGACATACTGCTACTAGACATACTGCTATGAGACATACTGCTATTAGACGTTCTGCTACTAGACATTACTGCTACTAGACATACTGCTACTAGACATACTGCTACTAGACATTCTGCTATTGCTGGACATACTGCTATTAGACATTCTGCTACTAGACATACTAGACATACTGCTACTAGACATACTGCTATGAGACATTCTGCTATTAGACATTCTGCTATTAGACATTCTGCTACTAGACATTATGCTACTAGACATTATGCTACTAGACATTCTGCTACTAGACATACTGCTATTAGACATTCTGCTACTAGACATTCTGCTATTAGACATTCTGCTACTAGACATTCTGCTATTAGACATACTGCTACTAGACATTCTGCTACTAGGCATTCTGCTATTAGACATACTGCTATTAGACATACTGCTATTAGACATTATGCTACTAGACATACTGCTACTAGACATACTGCTACTAGACATTCTGCTACTAGAAATTCTGCTAATAGACATTCTGCTACTAGAAATTCTGCTACTAGACATTCTGCTACTAGACATACAGCTACTAGACATACAGCTACTAGACATTCTGCTACTAGACATACTGCTACTAGACATTCTGCTACTAGACATTCTGCTACTAGACATACTGCTACTAGACATACTGCTACTAGACATTCTGCTACTAGACATTCTGCTACTAGACATACTGCTACTAGACATACTGCTACTAGACATTCTGCTACTAGACATTCTGCTACTAGACATACTGCTACTAGACATACTGCTACTAGACATTCTGCTACTAGACATACTGCTACTAGACATTCTGCTATTAGACATTATGCTACTAGACATACTGCTACTAGACATACTGCTACTAGACATACTGCTACTAGACATTCTGCTATTAGACATTATGCTACTAGACATACTGCTACTAGACATACTGCTACTAGACATTCTGCTACTAGAAATTCTGCTAATAGACATTCTGCTACTAGAAATTCTGCTCCTAGACATTCTGCTACTAGACATTCTGCTACTAGACATTCTGCTACTAGACATACTGCTACTAGACATACTGCTACTAGACATACTGCTACTAGACATACTGCTACTAGACATTCTGCTACTAGACATACTGCTACTAGACATACTGCTACTAGACATACTGCTACTAGACATTCTGCTACTAGACATTCTGCTACTAGACATACTGCTACTAGACATTCTGCTACTAGACATACTGCTACTAGACATACTGCTACTAGACATACTGCTGTTAGATATTCTGCTAATAGACATACTGGACATTCTGCTACTAGAAATTCTGCTATTAGACATTCTGCTACTAGACATTCTGGACATACTGCTACTAGACATTCTGCAATTAGACATTCTGCTACTAGACATTCTGCTACTAGACATACTGCTATTAGACATTCTGCTATTAGACATTCTGCAATTAGACATTCTGCTACTAGACATTCTGCTACTAGACATACTGCTATTAGACATTCTGCTATTAGACATTCTGCTACTAGACATTCTGCTACTAGACATACTGCTATTAGACATTCTGCTATTAGACATTCTGCTACTAGACATACTGCTATTAGACATTTTGCTACTAGACATTCTGTTATTAGACATTCTGCTATTAGACATACTGCTACTAGACATACTAGACATACTGCTACTAGACATTCTGCTACTAGACATACTGGACATACTGCTACTAGACATTCTGCTACTAGACATACTGGACATACTGCTACTAGACATTCTGCTACTAGACATACTAGACATACTGCTATTAGACATTCTGCTACTAGACACTTCTGCTACTAGACATTCTGCTACTAGACATTCTGCTACTAGACATACTGCTACTAGACATTCTGCTACTAGACATACTGGACATTCTGCTACTAGACATTCTGCTACTAGACATACTGCATACTAGACATTCTGCTACTAGACATACTGCTACTAGACATTCTGCTACTAGACATTCTGCTACTAGACATTATGCTACTAGACATTCTGCTATTAGACATACAGACATACTGCTACTAGACATTCTGCTACTAGACATTCTGCTGCTAGACATACTGCTACTAGACATTCTGCTACTAGACATACAGCTACTAGACATTCTGCTACTAGACATACTAGACATACTGCTACTAGACATACTAGACATACTGCTACTAGACATACTGCTACTAGACATACTGGACATACTGCTACTAGACATTCTGCTACTAGACATTCTGCTACTAGACATTCTGCTACTAGACATTCTGCTACTAGACATACTGCTCTAGACATTCTGCTACTAGACATCTGCTACTAGACATACTGCTACTAGACATTCTGCTACTAGACATTCTGCTACTAGACATTCTGCTACTAGACATACTGCTACTAGACATACTGCTACTAGACATTCTGCTACTAGACATTCTGCTACTAGACATACTGCTACTAGACATACTGCTACTAGACATTCTGCTACTAGACATACTGCTATTAGACATTCTGCTACTAGACATTCTGCTACTAGACATACTGCTACTAGACATTCTGCTACTAGACATACTGCTACTAGACATTCTGCTACTAGACATTCTGCTACTAGACATTCTGCTACTAGACATTCTGCTACTAGACATTCTGCTACTAGACATTCTGCTACTAGACATTCTGCTATTAGACATTCTGCTATTAGACATACTGGACATACTGCTACTAGACATACTGCTACTAGACATTCTGCTATTAGACATTCTGCTACTAGACATTCTGCTACTAGACATTCTGCTACTAGACATTCTGCTACTAGACACTGGACATTCTGCTACTAGACATTCTGCTACTAGACATTCTGCTACTAGACATTCTGCTACTAGACATTCTGCTACTAGACATTCTGCTACTAGACATACTGCTACTAGACATACTGGACATTCTGCTATTAGACATTCTGCTACTAGACATTCTGCTACTAGACATTCTGCTACTAGACATTCTGCTACTAGACATTCTGCTACTAGACATTCTGCTACTAGACATTCTGCTACTAGACATACTGCTATTAGACATACTAGACATACTGCTACTAGACATTCTGCTACTAGACATTCTGCTACTAGACATACTGCTACTAGACATTCTGCTACTAGACATACTGCTACTAGACATTCTGCTACTAGACATTAGACTTCTGCTATTAGACATTCTGCTACTAGACATTCTGCTATTAGACATTCTGCTACTAGACATTCTGCTACTAGACATTCTGCTACTAGACATTCTGCTACTAGACATTCTGCTACTAGACATTCTGCTACTATTCTGCTATTAGACATTCTGCTACTAGACATTCTGCTACTAGACATTCTGCTACTAGACATTCTGCTACTAGACATTTTGCTATTAGACATTCTGCTATTAGACATACTGCTACTAGACATTCTGCTACTAGACATTCTGCTACTAGACATACTGGACATTCTGCTACTAGAAATTCTGCTATTAGACATTCTGCTACTAGACATACTGCTACTAGACATACTGCTACTAGACATTCTGCTACTAGACATACTGCTACTAGACATACTAGACATACTGCTACTAGACATACTAGACATACTGCTACTAGACATTCTGCTACTAGACATACTGCTACTAGACATACTAGACATACTGCTACTAGACATACTAGACATACTGCTACTAGACATTCTGCTACTAGACATTCTGCTATTAGACATTCTGCTACTAGACATTCTGCTATTAGACATTCTGCAAGTTAGACATACTGCTACTAGACATTCTGCTACTAGACATTCTGCTACTAAACATTCTGCTACTAGACATTCTGCTACTAGACATTCTGCTATTAGGACATTCTGCTACTAGACATTCTGCTATTAGACATTCTGGACATTCTGCTATTAAACATACTGCTACTAGACATTCTGCTACTAGACATTCTGCTACTAGACATTCTGCTACTAGACATTCTGCTACTAGACATTCTGCTACTAGACATACTGCTACTAGACATACTGGACATTCTGCTATTAGACATTCTGCTACTAGACATTCTGCTACTAGACATTCTGCTACTAGACATTCTGCTACTAGACATTCTGCTACTAGACATTCTGCTACTAGACATACTGCTACTAGACATACTAGACATACTGCTACTAGACATTCTGCTACTAGACATTCTGCTACTAGACATTCTGCTATTAGACATACTAAACATACTGCTACTAGACATACTGCTACTAGACATTCTGCTATTAGACATTCTGCTATTAGACATTCTGCTATTAGACATTCTGCTACTAGACATTCTGCTACTAGACATTCTGCTACTAGACATTCTGCTACTAGACATTCTGCTACTAGACATTCTGCTACTAGACATACTAGACATACTGCTACTAGACATTCTGCTACTAGACATTCTGCTACTAGACATACTAGACATTCTGCTACTAGACATTCTGCTATTAGACATTCTGCTATTAGACACTGCTCTGACATACTAGACATTCTGCTACTAGACATTCTGCTACTAGACATTCTGCTACTAGACATACTGCTACTAGACATTCTGCTACTAGACATTCTGCTACTAGACATACTAGACATTCTGCTACTAGACATTCTGCTACTAGACATTCTGCTACTAGACATACTAGACATTCTGCTACTAGACATTCTGCTACTAGACATACTAGACATTCTGCTACTAGACATTCTGCTACTAGACATACTAGACATACTGCTACTCAGACATTCTAGACATACTGACATACTAGACATACTGCTACTAGACATTCTGCTATTAGACATACTAGACATTCTGCTACTAGACATACTAGACATTCTGCTACTAGACATTCTGCTACTAGACATTCTGCTATTAGACATTCTGCTACTAGACATTCTGCTACTAGACATTCTGCTACTAGACATTCTGCTACTAGACATTCTGCTACTAGACATACTGCTACTAGACATTCTGCTACTAGACATACTGCTACTAGACATACTGCTACTAGACATTCTGCTACTAGACATTCTGCTACTAGACATACTGCTACTAGACATTCTGCTACTAGACATACTGCTACTAGACATTCTGCTTCTAGACATACTGCTAAGACATCATAATTCTACAACATTCCTAAATAAAACGTAGGCCTAATGCATATTTTAGTTTCCTTTACAAGAAACAAATTACAGTGTTTCATTCCATTTTTATCAACTTTATTTGTACATTCAACTACTAATCGAGTTATAGTACTTAATAATGTCCAATTATAGCTAAGGTTGACATAGTAGAAGATAATAATAACTTAACCAGCCAGATGACAGGTGAAATTATTTGCCATATTCCTTAAAAAGCACCTGTGACATGGTCTCTCTGAAGAGGTTCAGTAGCATGGTCTCTCTGAAGTGGTTCAGTGGCCTGGTCTCTCTGAAGAGGTTCAGTAGCATGGTCTCTCTGAAGTGGTTCAGTGGCCTGGTCTCTCTGAAGTGGTTCAGTGGCCTGGTCTCTCTGAAGAGGTTCAGTCACATGGTCTCTCTGAAGAGGTTCCCTGGCATGGTCTCTCTGGAAGAGTGTTCAGTCATGGTCTCTCTGAAGAGGTTCAGTCACATGGTCTCTCTGAAGAGGTTCAGTCACATGGTCTCTCTGAAGAGGTTCAGTCACATGGTCTCTCTGAAGAGGTTCAGTCACATGGTCTCTCTGAAGAGGTTCAGTCACATGGTCTCTCTGAAGAGGTTCAGTGACCTGGTCTCTCTGAAGAGGTTCAGTCACATGGTCTCTCTGAAGAGGTTCCCTGGCATGGTCTCTCTGAAGTGGTGCAGTGGCATGGTCTCTCTGAAGAGGTTCCCTGGCATGGTCTCTCTGAAGTGGTTCCGTGGCATGGTCTCTCTCGGTCTCTCTCTCGCTGCTCTGAGTATGTGCCAATGGGATGCAGTGTTTGATTAGTGAAATTGTAACTTACGTTTGTATTCTGTTTTAGTTTTTCCTGGCTGTGGAAGGGAAAGCACACAGGAGTGTTTAGGCAAGAGGCCTGCGGGCATACATAACCCATAGTATTTACAGTCTATACACACTAGGTAAGACCTGGGCGGACCACCCCCTGTATTTTGGTTAAGGCACCAGGTGGTGGGAAGTAGTGGGTAAGCAGGTAAGATAGGAGAGGAGACTTTGACATTTACTTTCTTTGCTTCGGTTCCGTTCAGCCCCTTTTCCCCATATTACCGTGTAAAGGAATACATTCCCAGTAAGGTGTCAATTCTCTACCTTTTATCATCATTACTCACACCTACAGTCCCATACCTCTGTTATCCTTACTCACACCTACAGTCCCATACCTCTGTTATCCTTACTCACACCTACAGTCCCATACCTCTGTCATCCTTACTCACACCTACAGTCCCATACCTCTGTCATCCTTACTCACACCTACAGTCCCATACCTCTGTCATCCTTACTCACACCTACAGTCCTATACCTCTGTCATCCTTACTCACACCTACAGTCCCATACCTCTGTCATCCTTACTCACACCTACAGTCCCATACCTCTGTCATCCTTACTCACACCTACAGTCCCATACCTCTGTTATCCTTACTCACCCTACAGTCCCATACCTCTGTTATCCTTACTCACACCTACAGTCCCATACCCTCTGTTATCCTTACTCACACCTACAGTCCCATACCTCTGTTATCCTTACTCACACCTACAGTCCCATACCTCTGTCATCCTTACTCACACCTACAGTCCCATACCTCTGTCATCCTTACTCACACCTACAGTCCCATACCTCTGTCATCCTTACTCACACCTACAGTCCCATACCTCTGTCATCCTTACTCACACCTACAGTCCCATACCTCTGTTATCCTTACTCGCACCTACAGTCCCATACCTCTGTTATCCTTACTCGCACCTACAGTCCCATACCTCTGTTATCCTTACTCGCACCTACAGTCCCATACCTCTGTTATCCTTACTCGCACCTACAGTCCCATACCTCTGTTGTCATTCCATACCTCTTTTACTCCACAGGGAGATGAGTTGTAGCAGAGTGTTGCGTTCCCTCTCTAAGAATATCGTACTGTACACAGACCGGTGTGGCATAACCAATCAGAGCTGCAGTAGGCCTATATGCAAATAGACCATTGCCATATATGGATCTGTCATTCACTTTCAACTGGACTGTGTTTACAGCATGAGCGGTCATGATTAGATTAGCTTCTTTTGAGATCAAAGTGAGAGCTGCATGTAGCCACGTGTACACCTTTTGTTCATATCCTTTGCTAGATAGTGAGTTATAAGCACAGTTATAGGTCATTTGTAGTCACCAATGGGGGAGTGATATTTCCTACAAGAGCACAGTACATGCACATTTCTAGACATCTTTGAAAAGCAAGTCGGGTAAAGAGCTTTGCTTTTGTTTTAATGGGGCAGCGTTGTATTTTGAGACATGCTTGTCTAAACTAAGTAGCCAATGGTCGAAGGGTAGAATGTGTCTGATTCTCTGTAAATGGTATGGAAATAATCATGCATTTAATTTTGGAAAGTGGTTTCTTGCATCAAACAACACAACATTTTCAGTCACCTCCTTGTCTGCAGGTTAAGTTGATGAACAGGTTAATGTCGAGCCCTGAATGTTTCTTTTTTTCTTCAAAAGTCTCATGGAATGAAGGGCTACATTGAACACCACCCGTTGGCTGCTACTGTAGTCTGAATGATAGAACAGCTATTTCCATGTTAAACCCATAAGCTCGTCCTTATTTTCTACACAAACCATCATTTTCTCACCGTGCCATCCCTCCCAGACTCCTGTCTCACCGTGCCATCCCTCCCAGACTCCTGTCTCACCGTGCCATCCCTCCCAGACTCCTGTCTCACCGTGGCAGTTGGCATCACCATCTCAGTTGGCTCTGTTCTGGTTTTTCTGTGTCGAAGTCAATATCTAATCCTCCATCTGACTCCAACTCATCTAAATTCTGCAGCACTTGCAATGCTGAAACGCATTGTATGTTGTACTCAATCTCTGATTTGTCTCTCTGAGAAGAAATATACAATTTCCAGCATTTCATAACATAATTATTAAACCGACCACATCGCCCACCGTTCTTCATCATTACCTTACTGTTCTGAATGAACTCATCCTTGTATCCTGATCGTTCAGATCAATCTAATTCACCCTCCTCATCATCCTCATCTTTCAGTTCATTGAAGTCACATTCACCGTTATCAGTTTCTATCGCCCTTTCATCCATTCACCAAATAATTGCGGATTTAAATTGTACGTTTATGTTTCTAGTTTTTTTTTTTGCTTAGTAGCCAGAGCAATGCTGCCGCGTGAGGGGTCATGTGTTGAATGTAGAGGGGTCATGTGTTGAATGTAGAGGGGTCATGTGTTGAATGTAGAGGGGTCATGTGTTGAATGTAGAGGGGTCATGTGTTGAATGTAGAGGGGTCATGTGTTGAATGTAGAGGGGTCATGTGTTGAATGTAGAGGGGTCATGTGTTGAATGTAGAGGTGTCATGTGTTGAATGTAGAGGGGTCATGTGTTGAATGTAGAGGGGTCATGTGTTGAATGTAGAGGGGGTCATGTGTTGAATGCAGAGGGGTCATGTGTTGACCACTCCACTGTCTCTACATTCAACACATGACCCCTCTACATTCAACACATGACCCTCTACATTCAACACATGACCCTCTACGATTCAACACATGACCCTCTACTGTCCATGCATTCATGGGTACCAACATCCTACAGGACGTTGTCTTGGAGCCTGGCTGGGTACCAACG
>NW_025748787.1:0-5000 GCF_021184085.1 Oncorhynchus gorbuscha
TCTATAGTGCACTACCAGTTAGTGGGTCTGGAGAACTGAGGTTACTGAATCACACTCTATAGTGCACTACCAGTTAGTGGGCCTGGAGAACTAAGGTTACTGAATCACACTCTATAGTGCACTACCAGTTAGTGGGTCCTGGAGAACTGAGGTTACTGAATCACACTCTATAGTGCACTAATCACACTCTATAGTTAGTGGGCCTGGAGAACTGAGGTTACTGAATCACACACTCTATAGTGCACTACCAGTTAGTGGGTCTGGAGAACTGAGGTTACTGAATCACACTCTATAGTGCACTACCAGTTAGTGGGTCTGGAGAACTGAGGTTACTGAATCACACTCTATAGTGCACTACCAGTTAGTGGGTCTGGGGGTGGGCCTGGAGAACTGAGGTTACGTCCCGAATTACTGCAGTCTGCAGTCCTACAGGACCAATCATCTCCATGACCCAGCTCCTCCACTGAAGCTGGGGAGCATCTCACATCTCCATGACCCAGCTCCTCCACTGAAGCTGGGGAGCATCTCACATCTCCATGACCCAGCTCCTCCACTGCAGCTGGGGAGCATCTCACATCTCCATGACCCAGCTCCTCCACTGCAGCTGGGGAGCATCTCACATCTCCATGACCCAGCTCCTCCACTGGAGCTGGGGAGCATCTCACATCTCCATGACCCAGCTCCTCCACTGGAGCTGGGGAGCATCTCACATCTCCATGACCCAGCTCCTCCACTGGAGCTGGGGAGCATCTCACATCTCCATGACCCAGCTCCTCCACTGCAGCTGGGGAGCATCTCACATCTCCATGACCCAGCTCCTCCACTGGAGCTGGGGAGCATCTCACATCTCCATGACCCAGCTCCTCCACTGCAGCAGGGGAGCATCTCACATGCAGTGTCATAGTCTGGACCTACTGCATTACACGTCTACAATATTAGGTGAGGTTAACAGGTGTAAACCCAGGTAGCAACCAAACCATCTGGATTACCCCGGGAAATTCAACTGCTACCGAACCTAGAATAGGTGTACAGAAATATTGTCAGAGATGGCTAAGATTCACTACAGTTCTCTAGAGTAACATAGTCATCTCTAGTACATATCCACTAGATGGAAGAAGACATACTGCAGACAGGTGTGTGCTTTTTCCAAATCATGTCCAATCAATTCGATTTACCTCAGGTGGACTCCAATCAAGTTGTAGAAACATCTCAAGCATGATCAATGAAAACAGGATGCACCTGAGATCAATTTCGAGTCTCATAGCAAAAGGGTCTGAATACTTATGTAAAATAAGGTATTTCTGCTTTTCTAAACACCTGTTTTCACTTTGTCATTATGGGGTATTGTGATGTCATTATGGGGTATTGTGATGTCGTTATGGGGTATTGTGATGTCATTATGGGGTATTGTGATGTCGTTATGGGGTATTGTGATGTCATTATGGGGTATTGTGATGTCGTTATGGGGATTTGTGATGTCATTATGGGGTATTGTGATGTCATTATGGGGTATTGTGATGTCGTTATGGGGTATTGTGATGTCATTATAGTTTATTGTGTGTAGATTGATGAGGAAAATGTTTTTATTTAATCCATTTTAGAACAAGGCTGTAACGTAACAAAATGTGGATAAAGTGAAGGGGTCTGAATACTTTGCGAATGCACTGTACAGGGTAATACAGAGTTATTCCTACTGTTAAGTAGATTAAGATACAGGGTTATTCCTACTGTTAAGTAGATTAAGATACAGGGTTATTCCTACTGTTAAGTAGATTAAGATACAGGGTTATTCCTACTGTTAAATAGATTAAGATACAGGGTTATTCCTACTGTTAAGTAGATTAAGATACAGGGTTATTCCTACTGTTAAGTAGATTAAGACACAGGGTTATTCCTACTGTTAAGTAGATTAAGACACAGGGTTATTCCTACTGTTAAGTAGATTAAGATACATGGTTATTCCTACTGTTAACTAGATTAAGATACAGGGTTATTCCTACTGTTAAATAGATTAAGACATATAGGGTTATTCCTACTGTTAAATAGATTAAGACATATAGGGTTATTCCTACTGTTAACTAGATTAAGACATATAGGGTTATTCCTACTGTTAACTAGATTAAGATACAGGGTTATTCCTACTGTTAACTAGATTAAGATACAGGGTTATTCCTACTGTTAAATAGATTAAGACATATAGGGTTATTCCTACTGTTAACTAGATTAAGACATATAGGGTTATTCCTACTGTTAACTAGATTAAGATACAGGGTTATTCCTACTGTTAACTAGATTAAGACATATCGGGTTATTCCTACTGTTAAATAGATTAAGACATATAGGGTTATTCCTACTGTTAAATAGATTAAGACACAGGGTTATTCCTACTGTTAACTAGATTAAGACATATCGGGTTATTCCTACTGTTAAATAGATTAAGACATATAGGGTTATTCCTACTGTTAAATAGATTAAGACACAGGGTTATTCCTACTGTTAAATAGATTAAGATACAGGGTTATTCCTACTGTTAAATAGATTAAGACACAGGGTTATTCCTACTGTTAAATAGATTAAGACATATCGGGTTATTCCTACTGTTAAATAGATTAAGACACAGGGTTATTCCTACTGTTAACTAGATTAATTAAGACATACAGGGTTATTCCTACTGTTAAATAGATTAAGATACAGGGTTATTCCTACTGTTAAATAGATTAAGATACAGGGTTATTCCTACTGTTAAATAGATTAAGATACAGGGTTATTCCTACTGTTAAATAGATTAATTAAGACATACAGGGTTATTCCTACTGTTAACTAGATTAATTAAGACATACAGGGTTATTCCTACTGTTAAGTAGATTAAGACACAGGGTTATTCCTACTGTTAACTAGATTAATTAAGACATATCGGGTTATTCCTACTGTTAAGAAGATTAAGACATATAGGGTTATTCCTACTGTTAAATAGATTAAGATACAGGGTTATTCCTACTGTTAAATAGATTAAGATACAGGGTTATTCCTACTGTTAACTAGATTAATTAAGACATACAGGGTTATTCCTACTGTTAACTAGATTAATTAAGACATACAGGGTTATTCCTACTGTTAAGTAGATTAAGACACAGGGTTATTCCTACTGTTAAATAGATTAAGACACAGGGTTATTCCTACTGTTAAATAGATTAAGACACAGGGTTATTCCTACTTTTAAGAAGATTAATTAAGACATATCGGGTTATTCCTACTGTTAAATAGATTAAGACACAGGGTTATTCCTACTGTTAAATAGATGAATTAAGACATATCGGGTTATTCCTACTGTTAAGAAGATTAATTAAGACATATCGGGTTATTCCTACTGTTAAGAAGATTAAGACACAGGGTTATTCCTACTGTTAAATAGATTAAGACACAGGGTTATTCCTACTGTTAAATAGATTAAGATACAGGGTTATTCCTACTGTTAAATAGATTAAGATACAGGGTTATTCCTACTATTAAATAGATTAAGATACAGGGTTATTCCTACTGTTAAATAGATTAAGATACAGGGTTATTCCTACTGTTAAATAGATTAAGACACAGGGTTATTCCTACTGTTAAATAGATTAAGACACAGGGTTATTCCTACTGTTAAATAGATTAAGACACAGGGTTATTCCTACTGTTAAATAGATTAAGACACAGGGTTATTCCTACTGTTAAATAGATTAAGATACAGGGTTATTCCTACTGTTAAATAGATTAAGACACAGGGTTATTCCTACTGTTAAATAGATTAAGATACAGGGTTATTCCTACTGTTAAATAGATTAAGACACAGGGTTATTCCTACTGTTAAATAGATTAAGACACAGGGTTATTCCTACTGTTAAATAGATTAATTAAGACATATCGGGTTATTCCTACTGTTAAGAAGATTAAGACACAGGGTTATTCCTACTGTTAAGAAGATTAATTAAGACATACAGGGTTATTCCTACTGTTAAATAGATTAATTAAGACATATCGGGTTATTCCTACTATGAAGTAGATTAAGACACAGGGTTATTCCAACTGTTAAGAAGATTAATTAAGAGATATCAGGTTATTCCTAATGTTAAATAGATTAATTAAGACATATCGGGTTATTCCTACTGTTAAGAAGATTAAGACATATAGGGTTATTCCTACTGTTAACTAGATTAATTAAGACATACAGGGTTATTCCTACTGTTAAGTAGATTAAGACACAGGGTTATTCCTACTGTTAAATAGATTAAGACACAGGGTTATTCCTACTGTTAAATAGATTAAGACACAGGGTTATTCCTACTGTTAAGAAGATTAATTAAGACATATTGGGTTATTCCTACTGTTAAATAGATTAAGACACAGGGTTATTCCTACTGTTAAATAGATTAATTAAGACATATCGGGTTATTCCTACTGTTAAGAAGATTAATTAAGACATATCGGGTTATTCCTACTGTTAAGAAGATTAAGACACAGGGTTATTCCTACTGTTAAATAGATTAAGACACAGGGTTATTCCTACTGTTAACTAGATTAATTAAGACATACAGGGTTATTCCTACTGTTAAGTAGATTAAGACACAGGGTTATTCCTACTGTTAACTAGATTAATTAAGACATACAGGGTTATTCCTACTGTTAAGTAGATTAAGACACAGGGTTATTCCTACTGTTAAGTAGATTAAGACACAGGGTTATTCCTACTGTTAAGTAGATTAAGACACAGGGTTATTCTTACTGTTAAGTAGATTAAGACACAGGTTTATTCCTACTGTTAAATAGATTAAGACACAGGGTTATTCCTACTGTTAAATAGATTAAGACACAGGGTTATTCCTACTGTTAAGAAGATTAATTAAGACATATCGGGTTATTCCTACTGTTAAGAAGATTAAGACATATAGGGTTATTCCTACTGTTAAGAAGATTAAGACATATAGGGTTATTCCTACTGTTAAATAGATTAAGACACAGGG